>NW_027108734.1:861563-873565 GCF_000696795.3 Halyomorpha halys | reverse complement strand
TTATTTTATTCTATTTTTTATTTTTTTTTTTTTATTTTTTTTTTTACTTTTATCATCCCATAGGCGTTGATGACCAGAGGGTTTTACGCCTTTAAGCAAAAAATCAACAACATCAACAGAACAATTATTTGTTTTATTATTATTTTTTCCGACGTTTCAGGCCACTTTGCAGAGCTTTATCAGGGCTGTTTAAGTTGATAGCTTAAGAGACTTTAACAATGGAAAAAACTTTCATTGGTCTCTCGGCAAAACCCTCAGAAAACCTGTAGCTGAGGAATGGCGTGTCATACATTATACTTCCATTTCGTAAATAAACTCTCATCTATTTACACAAATTTACCGCCTCCTTAAAGACAAAGATGAAGCTATCAACTTGAACAGCCCTGATGAACCTTTGCAAAATGGGACGAAACGTTGGAAAATAAATAGTTGTATACTAGTTTTGTTCCTTTTTTACCTCAATGCTAACAATCTTCTTCATATATTTTTTTTTTTTATTCAAAGAGAAATTCAGGTACTTGCTAAGCATAGTAACACCACTGTTTATAAATTAAATTATTTAATAAAGTAATACGAAAACACGTGGTTATAAAAAAAACACAAACTAATTTTTATTTATTTGTAACCAAAAATCTTTTAAATCAACTAAATTTTGAGAAAACGTATATGTTTATTTAAGTCGAGTGCGCCAGAAGAATTCTGCTAAATAAGATGCTAGGAAATTCCTATTTGTTCCTCTTCTTCTTTTATTTACCTATTTATCTGATCCCCATAATCTTTCGGTTTCTTGAGAATTTGCTTATGTCTTTGGATCAACAATGTGATATTTATAAATTCATGTATATATTCTCTATTCTTCTCTCGATTACTTCTGACAATGCAGATTCTGATCTGTCCTTACCTAATTTAAAAAAACAATTATTGATTTCTTGAAAAATCCATCCGAAAGTCAATTTTTGAGAAAAAACGCGTCCTACGTTATACTTCCATTTCGTAAATAAACCTTCGTCCATTTCCAAAAATTTACCGTCTTTAGCACAAGTTTCATTTTTATCAGTCTTCCATATACACACTTCACGAAAGTAATTACTCCAATCAACCTTTGTGGGTTGGGATATTTCTAATAATTTTAAATAATATTTTATACTTGGTAACTGCTCACACCAGGAATAAATAAAGTATACAGGAGTCGCTAAACTTACTTTGGGATCAGTAAACCACGTTCAGTCCTTATTGCGATGTTTTCCGTTTGTAGCATTTTTTTACCAAAATAGATAATACATTTTATGGTCGTTTGAACATACCTTCGTTCTTTATAAAAGTTCTTTATCCTAAAAGAACGCAATTTCCATTTTCCCACCATTAGTCACGCGAAAAATGCCTTTTAATGTGTACAGCACTTTTTAAAATATGTTTAAATTTAATATATACAAATATGTCCTCTTATCACTTATCTACATACTAATTGATATCAAAGTTTATATAGTGTTCATTTAGCGCACTTGCCCAGCCTCCACTGGCTCACTACTAGTGATGGGCGAAAGGGATGCGCTGGGATCTTTTGAGATCTGCTCTACCCCTCACACGTGGGGGATAGAGTGGACCCAAGTATCCTCAGGTCGTTCGTGTAAATATTGAAGATAAGAGTGTAAATATGACTAGAGATTATATTATTATATTTTATTTATTTTTTCATACACATAGTTTGATTATGTTCATTTTCTTTATTCTTCTGTTTGTATATATTTTAAGAGAGATTTTATTTATTTTTATATGTTTTTTCCATTTATTTTTATTCTTATTTTAGTATGAATGTGATCATTCATCACTATTGCCTATTGCCCACAAGAGTGTGGAAGATAGTAATATTTATCAATAACTAAATAAAAAAATAAAATAAAATAATATTCAATTAATGTATATACATCCTCAAAGATAACAGTAGCGAAACATTACCGGATCTGTTAGTATTATATAAATTATTATTCTACAGTGATAATAATTTATATAATACTAGATACTATAACTAACAAGTACCGAAATTCGACGATTAGATCAATCAACGATTAGACTTTAACTAAAAATTATAAAATATTGTTATATTTATCTTAAATAACATTCAGGTAAATTATCCTTTTCCATCAAAATATTTTTTTCTTCTCTCCCATTGGACAGAAGATTGCTCTTTGCACTCTACAGGAGATGCCAAGCTCACGAAAGACAAGACACGGCACAGTGATATTTCCTATCCCCTTTCCCTCCCAACTTGTTGAATTAATTTCTCCTCAAGATTGTGTCGGCTTTTAACTTTTTGTCCCCCCAACTCAGGATAAAATGGAGTAGAGTTACTTATTCACTTTCTTAAATCTAAGCAGATGTCGTGCGCCTTTTACCCCGCTGAGTGGGAACTATTTCTGTTTCGGGTTTCCATATACCTTTTAGTTTCTTCTTTTTTTTTTTTTTTTTGTTTTGTATAAAATTCTAAAGTATCCAGAAACGTGCTTATCAGGTTTCCGTGGTTCCTACTTATCCATCCTTCCTAAGTTTTTTCAACCTCGGATAAAAACTTTCAATGGATATATATCATGATATGATAGAAGTCTAGTCAACATTTAACAGTGAATTTATTAATACTGGTATAAACAACAAAATAATATTTCCGATCTTTCTACTTTAAGGTTACTTTTTCCAACAAGGATTTTTCAGTGATTCAAAAATACCGATTTTAAATAAGAAATTTTTCGTGTTTAAAAAATGATTTGATATTATTCATAGTGAGGCATAAGTGGTTTTTGGAAAATCAAGCCCGATTTAAATAAATCAAATTTTCATATCACATTTTTTTTTATTATATATATTTCTTTGTATAAGTATTAAAAATTGATGGTGTAACACAACAATTGTAGACGAATCCAATAATTTTCAAAAGAGGATATTTTGAACTTTACTGTCTGGAAGATAGTTTTTTTAGATGAATACAAAGTTGGTTTGAATTTTTGAGAACCTGATACATTTCTGACTGTCTTCCTGATCAGAGTAAAAAAAAGAGATCCGATAATAAAAAAAAAAAAAAAAAAAAACAATTCGATAAATTTGGCCTTTTTACAGAATCGTACCGCTGCACCCACGAAGTGTTGGGTGGAGAGAGAGAGAGAGAGAGAGAGAGAGAGAGAGAGAGAGAGAGAGAGAGAGAGAGAGAGAGAGAGAGAGAGAGAGAGAACACAACGAGTGGGGATCGTTTGTGGCCCAGACAGCAAGGACCTCAATGTCTAAAGATCTCTTAACCCTTAACATTTTCCTGAACCATGTTTAGTACTGTCCTAGCTTCCAACAGGAACAATCTTTCTGGTTTCTGTAACCTTTAAGTATTTTTAAACTCCTTTAAACTTTTTTTTATTTATTTACTAATGGAATCTTTTATTTTGCACACTTCTAATAACATTTTTTTACAATTTCAAAAAGTTTTCTTTATATACTTACATATATATTTTACATTGTTTCGGATGACTTCACAACGGAAATCGATAAAATTGGCAAATATGAGGATACAATTGTACATGAGGCATGGAATAATATTTCGAAACGTTGTACAAGTACAAAATGTAGAATAGTTTATATTATAATAGGAAGTTTTCTTCACATCAACAATTAAAAAAATATATTTAATGGTTTTTTTGGATTATACCTATCTTGAAACTTAAAATCTCAGGTTTTATTTTTTATTTTTATTTTTAATCTGGACATATGGAGTTGAGCTTTGGGGCTCCACTAAACCTCCGAATTCCTCTCGTATTCAATCCTTACAACCCAAAATCCTTCGTAAAATCATCAATGCTCCCTACTTTGTCACAAATAAAATCATACATAAAGACCTTATGTTCTATATGTAACCGATCTAACCCGAACCAGATATAACTCCTTCCATTATAAACTCTCTAACCACTCAAACCCCTTAGTTTCTAATCTTGCATCCTCTTCCATTCCATCCTGACAATCCTCCGAGGCGCCTGAAAAGAAGATGGCCAGGAGACCAGCTAATGTAAAATGTAATTAGAGTGCTACCAATGGGTAGTTTCTCTACACGCCTGTAACACTCCAATTTAACTAGGATCAGATTTACTAAATGCATTATAATGTACAGTTGTAAATAGCAATAAATAAATATTTAAAAAAAAATTTTTTTACATACACTAAATGCTGCCTCTACAATAACCATATGTCTGTTAGTGCCGTCAATTCTGGAATCAAGAATTTGTACATTCATATTTTATGAATTGACACAATAGAGGAGTGAAAAGTTCTGATGTGGAATAAACTTGCTTAATGACATTCTGAGTGGAAGGTTTTCGTCATAGAGGACTTTAAATGCATTAAATTTGTAGCTTGTTGAGTGGCATCTTAATACAGTTGTCTCTTAATATAGAGTTCCGTTATATAGGGGTGCCCATTAATAAATTGTATTGTATTTTCTCTTGATGTATCAAAATGCTACCATGCTCTATGTATAACGTTATACTATAATATAAGCATATTACAATCATTGAAATTATTAATTCCCAAGTAAATAGTGCGTTAGTAAATAAAGCAAAAAATAGTAGGACAGTTGGAGACACAAATCCGATTCCGGCGCAGGAGTTCAAAAGTTATTGGCAAGAGCTGAAGTGATTTTTACATTCCGTAGCGAGCCAGAGAGGAGACTACCTAAAGATAAGACCACTTAATGGGAACATAAGCTCCTCCACAAGAGAAAAAGAATAAACAAATAGAATAAGTAAATGCTCTTAGTGACCCTTGAAAGGCAGAATTCTTTCTCTGCTCTTCGCTTATGGGTCATTGTGGTATGCGCGTATCAGTTTGCAAAATGCGCAAGGTTTTTATTTGGAACTTCCATTCTTTTACGGCACCATATAATTTGTCTATTAAAAATCAAGTGAGGTAGATTGGCTAACTCCAATTTCCACAGTTATCAGAAAAGTACTTTTAATAATATTATACATTCCAAAATTTTATTATTTTTTCTTTTCAAAAGTTTGGCAGAAATATAAATTTATATTCTGCTTTTAACAATTTAGTCGATGCTAAATTGTTTTAGATTCAATATTGAAACTACTAATAATGATATTATGGAGTTAGTCATACTGTCAAATGAAAGGCTCATTATATGTTAAGTAAAATAAAAAATAAAAAAAAAGATAAATAAAAATTCAAAGAAATAGTTCTACGCTACCTATAAATTCAACTATCGTTCTAGAATTTGTATCAAACATTTGTACATAGGATTACTCAAACAAAAAATATTTTTATACAAATATTGTAGCACAGATACAAGTTTTATGCTAAATAAAAAATAAACCGCTAAAGTTAATCGACTACATTTGAAACTAAATGTTTACAACGAATTAATACAATTTTAAAGTATAAAATCTTAAACTGGAGTTATTATTGAATCCTAAGGTTGGGAAAATTCTTCAATTAATTAAAACACGAGGAGAAAAAATATTTATATGTTAAAAGTTCTGAAACAATGCTAACTGAACACAAACGTGTGGATGCAGCACTAGGCCAATTTGTACCAGTCAATCCAAATAACACATTCCCACGCTTGTGCTATAGTACCATAGTTTGGCAAACGTGTAGTAGCACCTTTAGATTTATTTTGAAGTATTTTCGATCAACCATCATACACAGAGGTGATTCAGAAGACTGTGCATCTGCAACAAAACTCACCTACTACCACTTTCCCAACTTCATTTCAAGTTTTAATATAAAATTTTAAAATATTTCCGAAAAGTGAATCACAATGCGACAAATATGTTTTATATTATAGAACTGAAAAATAATTAATTATAATTATTATATTTAATTAACGTTTATGAAATATCAGCTAGGTATTTCCATATTAAAAAATTATAACAGAGCTAAAATGCAGAATTAAAAAAAAAAAAACCTTCCTCTAAACTACCTTAAATATTGTTATTATATTTTATTCTGCTTTTAACCATTTAGTTAATGCTAAATTGTTTTATATTCAATATTGAAACTACTGATAATGATTTTATTGAGTTAGTCATATTGTCAAATGAAAGGCTCATTACAAGTAAAAAAAAAAAAAAACTGACTACTTAATAAATATAGTGAAATGAATTCATAGGACTGGCGAAAAAAAAAACCGCTCCTGCGCATGCGCACAGTTAAACTCATATTAGCACCAACGTTTTATTTATGCGTTTATAGTAATTTTTTATTACCTTCTACGACTTTATACTTTAAACATTATTATTTCTAAAATATTTAGGCTTGCCAACGGTATATATTACTACTCACATTGTACTCTTGTTGAAATGAATTTTCATCCTGGAATAAATATTTTTCCTCTTATTTTTAAAGTTAATCAACGATTGATTATTTATATACTTAATTTATTGTTTTAGACTGGTTTGCTTATCAAGAGAGTCCTGACACCAAATTAAAATCTAAAAAATACGAAAGTATACGGAATATAAGAAATACGGAAATGCCACTTTATGGAATAAATGATTAATATTTTTTTTATTTTCTCGAAAACGATTCTAATGATTTTTATTAAAAATGGTATAAGTATGTAAAGTTCAATTCAATAAAATCAATTATAATAAAATATATCCATAAAGTCTCAACATATTTATTTTTTATAACTCATACGTTTCAGCCATTCCCAATGATATCTAGTGATTAACAATTTCAATTACAATCTAATCATTACATATTATTTTTAAAAACATTTTGAATTATTTTTTAAATGCTGAATTAAAGAAAAATTCCAATTAGAACATATTATTCTATACTTTGTACTTGTACAACGTTTCAGGATTTATCCCATACTCATGCACTATGGATCCTAAAATTGTAAGAAATAATTTAATCTTATAAACAATTTTTTTTCTATATTTTATATGTATATAATTAAAAATCTTATAATCTATTTGTCATTTAGATCAATTTCTATTGTGAAATTATGTTATTTATATGTATTGAATTGTGCTACAGGGATGAGTGAAGGACAATATTTAAATAATGTTTAAATTATATGTATATAAATAACATAATTTCAAATAAAAATTTGGTTTTTTTTTCTGTTAATTTAAATAAATAAATTTTATCCAATTTTAGTCTCAAAACAATTTTTATTTCTTCCTAATTCAGACGTTTTGGCCAATTCGGTCATCCTCAAGGACAATCTATCACAAATAGCTTTTATTACACCAATGATCTTTAACAATTTTAAACAAATAACAATATTATTAATAAATTATCATACCTTGATACAATTTTAGAACCACATCATTTATAAAACAACTTTATGCAGGCTATTCTGCCCAGGTCGTTAATTTCAGCTCACAAATTACTCTATAAAAAAACTTAAAATAATTTTATTACAAAGCAATCCTTAGTTCATGTCTAATTACCTAATTTGTCAATTCTTCACATTAAATAAAAAATTAAAACTTTTTATCACAGTCAACCTTCTCTATTAAAATTTATCACAATATTTGTAACCTTAATCACACTTCTAGGTCATTTAATTTATTTATTTCATCTATCTTTTGTTATAATTCATATCAAGATTAATTGTAAATAGTAACATAAAATTTTACCCATATTTTGCATAAATTAATTTTACTTAAAATCTCTGCATGTTAGTTCTGATTTCTTGTGCCTGTTTTAAAATTCATTGTATAATTAAGTTTTTTTGATATGAAGATAAACTCAAGTATTTTTCTTTTGAATGTATTATTTTCTTTTTTGTGAAATTATAGTATTTTCAAAATCCAAAGTATGCTGGTTTTTGGTTGTATGCTGTTTTATTGTTATACACTGTTGCTGTTTTATTGATATCCTTCTCCTTATTTCTTATATCATTATTGTGTTGATGAATTCTATCACCCAACAATTGCTTTGTTTCACCTATATATATTTAGACAAGTTTGTATGTCAATCCAGATTGGTTTTTTGTATCAATTCTGTCCTTCAATATATTATAATAATTTTTATTTTTATTATTTTGTTTTTCAATTAAACATGGACCGTTTAAACTAATAAAAAATTAATTAAAAAATATACATCCCATTTATCGGCTGACGTTCTAACGTTGGCAGACAAAACTAGAAACGCTTACGATAATATACGATACTGGACTGCGGATGGGGCGAGCATTCTCAAAAAAAAATTTCATCCTCCCCTGGCAGCCTACCGATAAAAAGTAAAATTTACGATTATACCACAGGTTCGATTAGTGAAGCCAACGGGAAACTGTAAACTGTTAACTCTCTCACACAAATGGTCATGACTTTTTTCGGGGAGCCTGGTAGCTCTGCCATGTCCCTCCCTCTCTTTCTAGCTCTCGCTCTTTCTCACTCTTTTTCTCCTCCACTCTCTCTCTCTCTCTCTACCCCCTCTCTCTCTTAGATTGGAGGTTGAGATTTGATGACTCCCCGACCACTTGGCTACTGGCATACGCAATGTGCTTCGGGTATAGTCTCTTCCAACCTACTATAGACCTCTTTTGACATTCGGTCCCCTGTTAATCATTTTTTTTTTTTTTTAACTAAATAATATTTCTATATATATTTTTGTATGCTTATACTCTTATACGAGAATGGAGTTACATAAGGATTGAAAAGAGGTTTACGGGCCTCAGAAATTAAACCACAGGAATACTCTTAATATGAATGCGCAATAAGATTTTCAATTATTTATAGCTTTGATATTGTCAGAGTTCAATAAAGTCGTAACATAGAGGAAATAATTAGGTATCTCTACTTAATCAATTTAATGTTCAGTTCGCATTGTTTTAGAACTTTTAACATATAAATATTTTTTCTCCTCGTGTTTTAATTAATTGAAGAATTTTCCCAACCTTAGGATTCAATAATAACTCTAGTTTAAGATTGTATAGTTAAAATTGTACTGATCCCTCGCTATTTTTTATTTAGCATAACACTTGTATCTGTGCTACAATATTTTTATTATTTAAAGACTTTAATATTAATTAAAGACTTGAATTGCAAAGCATACGACTTTAGATCACCTATTTTTTTATATATAAGTTAACTAAATAAATTAAATTCTTACTAGTTAATGGTACGAGACGGATAAACAAACTATAATAATGCTCATTGGTAAGACACTACTAACTCCAAGATAATTATTTTCTGTTTCATATTAACAGTGAGTCAGCCTTAGCGTTCGGGAGCCCTACGGGGTTCACCCAGCCTCATAAAAGCCCATATTAAGTAAAACTCGGGCGGGATTACTCAAACAAAAAATACGTTTATAAAAATATTGTAGCACAGATACAAGTGTTATGCTAAATAAAAAATAACAAGGGATCAATACAATTTTAAACTATACAATCTTAAACTAGAGTTATTATTGAATCCTAAGGTTGGGAACATTCTTCAATTAATTAAAACAGGAGGAGAAAAAATATTTATATGTTGAAAGTTCTAAAACAATGCTAATTGAACACAAACGTGTGGATGCAGCACTAGGCTAACTTGTACGAGTCAATCCAAATAGCACATTTCCAAGCTTGGGCTAGTGCGAATTTGCCATAGTTTGCCAAACGTGTAGAAACACCTTTAGATATCTTTTGAAGTATTTTCGATCAACTATAATACGGTCAGAAAACCGACGCCATCTCTGTGCATCTGCAAAAAAGACTCACCTACTACAACTTTCCCAACTTCATTTTAAGTTTTAATATAAAATTTTAAAATATTTCCGAAAAGTGAATCAAAATGCGACAAATACGTTTTATATTATAGAACTGAAAAATAATTAATTATAATTATTATAATTAATTAACGTTTATGAAATATCAGCTAGGTATCCTCATTGAAAAATTTTAACAGTGCTTAACTGCCGAATTTTCAAAAAAACTCCATCTAAAGTACCTTAAATATTGTTTATTAATAATAAATAACCATTTTTCAATGCTAGTAGTAATAAAAAATGGATAAATACAAAATATTAAAGTATTTCATGAATAAATTATAGAGAAAACAGAAAAAATAGGGACAAGAATTCGTATCGGAAAAAGAGGAGACCGTCAGATCTTTCCCGATTGCATTACGGTTTGGTTTTCTTTTGTTAAACTGTTATATTCTTGGCAGAAAAAAAAATTATATTCGTTATTCCTTCCCTAAAATGCGTATTTATATAGCGACAGGAAAATAAAAATTTTGTTCAAAATTTTATAATTTCATTAGATTTTTTTTTTAATAACAAAAATGAGCACACCAATAAACTTGGTGGTGAAAGTTAAAGTTGTGTGATACGCCTCACTAATATGTCAGGATATTTAACATATGGTTTTTAAGAATCTATCTATTTTTATTTTTATTTTTTTTAAGTCGTTATGTTACTAATTGAGATTAAATATTTATTGGACGTGTTTCGAACCCGGACGGCGGTAGAGTGGGACAGAAGCATGCCTCCTGAAGGACCACAGACCGCCGGTAGGTAATACCAGGAGCCGGGGAGAGATTGATGGGGCTGGGTGCTCGGGCCGGCTACCTGCGGAGCTCTTGTACCTCGCCCGATTGAGAGATTACAGCCTCCCTAAGCAGTTTAGTTTATTATTTAAAATAAATTTAACAAATTCTCGTATAGATTAAACCTTATCTCGCCAGCCCCAAAAAAAGTTGCAAGCCGGGGATAAATCTTGTGAGCGGTAATTGGTACCGATAAGCTATGGTAAATAGATTGGACTCAGGGATGGGTTTCGCAAAAGAATAAAAAAAAAAATTATTACACAATTAAAAACCATAACTGACAATATGAAATTATAAACAGAAATTCAGTACAATAGTTATTTATATAAATAAATAAAAAAACTTCGTTTTTTCCTTGCACGCTTTCAGAAAAGATATTTCAATGTTATTCACTGTTGTAAAAACTTCAACATCAGCATTTTAATTTAAAATATAATAATAACGATATTCTTTATTTATTCTGGGACTAGTCCCTTTTGAATAATCTTACAGGCATAGACATTAGTGCCTTAGACTATAATACAAAATTACAAACTTAAAAAAAAAAAATTAACTTATAGAACATCCTAAAATATAACTAAAATAATAAATTAGTGAATAAAAAATGATAAATAAACAAGAATAGGAAACAGAATGTGTAAAATATAGAATTGATTTTTTTTTTTTTTTTTAAATTGATAGATTTATTTATTGATAGATATTACAATCTGCCACACAGTTAGCATACATACTAAAATAAAAAAATAAAATATATTTAATGTACTTCACAGGCTAACTCTATTTGTGCGGGGGTTGCCTCATAAACAAAATAAATATTTATTAATATTATAATCACAAATATTAAGACATATTCTAATAACAATAAAAGAAAATAAATAAATGATTGAGAATACGCAGACATCCACAAATTATATATAGATATTGAAAACATCTATGTTTATGTTAAAATCTGTCTTTCCATCAATTTACAATTTTGTTTAATTTTTTTAATTGTTATTCTTCGGTAACTTGATGGACAGTAGGCGATATAGCTTAAACGAAATTAAAAAGAAAAAAAATTAAACTAATTAATAATTACAGTTAAATGAAAACATTAAATAACCAAAACCACACGGCCTACATTACAACCTAAGATAATTGTTTTCAATCTTATCTCCTTAAGTTTATTATGAAATCTTTTCATAGTTTCTTTATTTGTTTTTAATTTATAATTACGATACGAAATGTATAATTATTTCAAATAAACAAAATCGAAGGTTCTTAGGAGTAGATTTTTTTTTAATTCGTCATTAAATCTCAGTTGAAGATAAGTCCTAGCTCACCTTAAATGGTCTTAAAGGTGAACTAGGATCGAAAATCGAAATAATTTCGAGTTCGTACACAAACCATTTTGCGAGTGCATTTGGCACGATCACAATACTAGGGGTATTCATGATCTTTGGTTTAACATGTTAAAGCGTGTTAAAT
>NW_027108734.1:856816-861168 GCF_000696795.3 Halyomorpha halys | reverse complement strand
ATAAACATAAAGGCTTATACAACAAGTTGCTGAGAAAATCCGCAAGGGGCTCTTATGCATTTAACGTTTAACATGACTTTAAATAGGGCTGCTCACAATCTTATAGTTATAACATTTAACATGGTAAAACATTTAACATTTAACACAACATCATGAATACCCCTATTATATGTTCCAGGTATAGTGATAAATGAAAGCAAAATTAGCTAAGTGAACCGTATTTACATCAAAATTGCCAAAGGACTCCCTCAACATCATCAAACCCCATTTTATTTACTTATTAAACTTAACACCTGTATTAAAAAACTTATGCACGCACAACACCGAATTATTAATACAGTTTTCACTTTCTAAGCTGCTTTGAGTCGAAACTACGGCTCGTTTCAAATTCAACTCCTTTTTTATTAGTGATATATATATTCCCCCCCCCCCCATCCTATATCTCCATTTATAGGGTAGATAGAAAATTACTATTAAAACAATTCCTAGGATAATCCCATCCCTTAGAATACCTGTCAGCTCCTAGTATCCTCACTCGTTTCCCTTCGACTACGGTTTCTTGGCCTAAAGAGGCCTGAGACTGAAGAAACTCATGAATTGCTTCTTAAGAGTTATCTTCGGGTTACTCCGGCGATGTCTTGTCTTCCTTTGGTATATCCAACCTCCCGAAGGCAATGCCTCCTAAGTGTTATATCTTCTCACTCATAAGTTCATCCAGCCATTCATTAAATACCAGTTCCCAGCCTATTTATTTATATATCCTGTCCCATAGAACCACCTCCATCAGCAAATCCTTCGCCATACCTGCACTTTCCCTTCTCCATTCTCTTCCCATCTCCATTCGCCAATCCTCATCAGTTTTTCCCTTTAAACAACACCTATTCCTTCCCTTACTACATAACCAAACCTTCGTATCAATGTGAATAATCTAATATATAACCATAAATTCATTACCATTATAAATCTTAATTCAACCTAGTCTATTAAGGTAATTTTAACTGGCATTATGAAACTTTCTAAATGTTTGGCAGACAATTAATCCTAACCTAAAGTGTGAACCATGTACTTTTTCTTATGGAACTTTTGTCTCAGAATAAAATTATTTTTTTCATTTAATTTCATTTATTTGGTATTGGAAGTTATGGAGCCACTTCAAAAAGAGGATACCATCCAACTCGCAGTTAAAGTTTTTTACCAGATTCCTCTCACCTCTTGAAACAGATGATAGGAAACATCATTAAGCTTTTCGAGAATAGCAAGATGCTATAACATGGCCAATAATGAACATTTCCTTAACCAAAATGTAGTATGACGGGACTTACCTAACCCTATTTTGCGAAATTTGTAATTATCATACATACCAAACATTTAACATACATAATTTAATATTTGCTCCTAACATTTCTACACACAGTTCCTCAGGCTATGAAAATATGCGGATGATATCAAGAAAATATTCTTAGGAAATGGTCAGTACCCATCCATATCTACTCCTAACTTCAATTAAAAAAAAAAATTATGCCTGAACGAGCTCACTTTCATCCTTTACCAATTTTCTGGTACTTATCCGTATTACGGTACAAGTTTTGTAAAACTTGTAGTCCATCTTGAAAGTAATGAATTGAATACTTTTTATATTCAACAGACTAATAGACAAATAACAAGCTTTCTTCATACGTGATCTAGCTTTTAGTTGCTCATGTATTAAACTTCTTGTATATTGGATTCTGTATGTTACGTAATGGAGTTTAACAGAGACAATAATTTTTAACATGGGCTATATTATTTTATTATAAATTTTTAAATAAAACAGAAATAATTGTAAATTCCAAAATATATAAGTTCAAAAATATATAATTAGTATATATTATTTAATTTGTATAAAAAATAGCTTACAATAAATATTTAATAATCAGCTTGGTTGAGGTTCAGTATTTAGTGCTCTGCCAGCGTTGTCCCAGTACGACAGAACTTTACATCAGACGTAGAAGTATAGCAACTGCCACAACAACAAATATACACCTTGAAAATGGATTGTCACATCTCATATATCTAATTCACTGTAATGGCGACTGTACGGGAAAATATTGTCCTTCTATATCGTTGTAATTTGATTATTTTAGAACTTGAGTGATTCGCTGTAGATAGAAATACAGCAACAGAATAGTCACCGTGTAGAAGCTCTCTCTCCCTTCTATTTTGTTCCCCTTACGTATTTTAGGTATGGACTCAGTTCGTTATAGTCACTTATAATAAATCCTAAGTTTATTCTCTCATTAAAATAAAAAAAAATACAGTAATTAATAAGATTGTTTTTTTGTGGTGGTTTTACGTGAATCGCTTTGAAGTGCAAAGTGTTCAAAATTTAATAAATGAAAACTGTAACTTACATTAATTTAACTGATCATAATCGCAATTTTCCAAAAGTGAATATATTGAAATTTGATAGAAAATTCTATAGTTTATCGTTATCCAAATCAATATAATCTTATTTTTTAATTACTGATCTCCTATCCGAAATAGCATATTATTCCGGATAAATAGGGTGCAACTGATCAAATAAATTCCACACAGATCCGGCTCGGAGGACCCAAATTATGCGAAGCGGCCACAAAAATATCAAGTTGATATAAATGATTTAACTTTTTGCTCGTCAGCTCCCGGAATAATGGGGGAACGGTGATAAATAACAAAACCCAAGACAGGTATATATAAGTATACAAAGATCACTTGAGGTAATAACAGTGAAGAAGAACAGAGAAGGAAATTCCTCGAGCTCAATGAGAGAGGAGGCTAGAGGGGGCAATGAGTTATTTATCAATGGAAAGGGCTGGGGGAGGGAGGGGTTAATAGCTCCACGATTTATGAATGAAAACCAGTTGGTTGTTTTTGCTGGTCGGGCGGAAACATCCTGTTCCCCTCCCACTTGTAGCATGTAATGAATCATTAATAGAGAGCGCTGCTGAGGAGGAGGGGGGAACTGGGCCAGGGACCGTTAGCTCGGCCTAGCCTTTCTCCAGTCACTGGAGTCCAGGCATCAGGATAATTGTCCGCTCTTCGGAGGGTTTCGAAGCAGTACTTGAATGAGGTAAGGGGTTGCCAATGGGCCAAAACTAACCTAATTAATAGTAGTTCTTGTTTCAGGTTCATCTGGGTACGAGAAAGGCACAAATCTACCGGGTAAAAGAGTCTCAAGTTGGGCCACCAGGAAACTTCCAGTCACTTCTTAATTACATAATAAAAAAAGGTTTTATCAATAAAATTATTATATAAAAAGATTCGGGATCCTACATCCTAAATTAAAACAATTTTTATTTCAATATGTAAATTTAACAACAAATAAATTTAATTTATCTTATACTACAGGGGCCGACACAAACCTATTAAAAACATATGAGAAGTTTTTTATCAAAAGTTAATATAACCACTTTTGGAAAATACTGTTATTTTTTTGATAAATTATAATTCCACAACAGAAATTTATTTATAATTTTCCTCTGTCAAATAGTTGTAACAAATGAACATTTTTGATGAAATTTGACTTATGCACATTAGATGCTCTCATAATAATTTTTAAATAATAACTTTCCAAATTAAATATATTGACTTTTGATAGTACACTAATATTATTGAAAGAGAGGAATTCGGCAAACGACAATCCAAAGTTTATAGAATAAATGTACAACGTATAAAAATAACAATATTGATTTAGAATTGTTACATGTTTAAAAATTTCAACTTTAAAGAATTTTTTAAAAAAATAATTGCGCAATTTTAATATTAAAAGTTAATGGATCTACTTTTGAAAAGCTATTAATAACAAATTATTAGGATAAGATAAGTTAAATTTAAATTTTGAAATAAATTGTATAAGTTTTTGGTGTATAATTATAATTTGTCACAAAAACCAATTTATCGTTATTTTTCGCCATGTATTATTTTATTTTATTATTTTTTATATGTTTAAACATTTGTTTGGATTTAAGTCATTCATTTTTTCCAATTATTACACTAATTCCTGAAAATATACTTAGCATGCGCTATGCATGGAATCTTTAAAATTAACTCCACGAATAAATAAAAGCAAATTTAACAATTTTGAATAGCGAAAGTAAAAAAAATTCATAATAACCTACACAATAATATACTAAAAAAAAAAAAATTAAATTAACAACACACTATTGATCCTTTCAGAGGTAAGACGCTCTAGACGGGTTGTGTAGCAGTACATATTTAATTTTTTTTGTTATAATATATAATTAATTAATTTAGTTTATATATCCGTTAGTCTAGTAACAGTACTTTCTTACAAAGAACGTAGCGCTTCATGGGTTGTGGCGGTACAAATTTAA
>NW_027108734.1:853771-856641 GCF_000696795.3 Halyomorpha halys | reverse complement strand
TAATTTATAACTATTATAAACGAGGCATTATCTACAAGACAATGTATTTTAAATCTTCTTTAAATACCAATACTAAACTAAACAATTTCAAAGCAGCTTGGGAACGTTAATTATTTCATATTTCTAAAAAAAAAAAAAAAAGTTACGTTAAACAAACTTTGACATTTTATTTGCTATTTTAAACTAATTAAAACATCAAAATAAAATATAAATATATGTATTTATAAATAAACATTGTTGATATGTAAACGCATGTTATATGTGTTAGTTATTTGGATTCGTTTAACTGAATAGTATAGGATAAGTTGATTTAAGAGATTTTACTTAATTTTTTTTTTTTTTGTAAAAATATGGAAATATTTTGTCATTTTTCAAAAATTATTTTAAATGTTTTCGAATTGATGAAAGATGTGAAGTGCTTGTCTAAAGTTAAACAGAAGTGTGACACAGGTTTATAATGAACCTATGAAAATCTAATGATTTAGATAAGGTTAATATTTGGTTAAAATATTTTTACAAAGAAACTAAATTAAAATATAAATTTATTTTATGATTTTAATAATTTTTATTTACAAAATATTGTATTTTTTTGTTTCCGATACACGATAATGCAATAATAAAATTTATTATTGATGCTTCTCTCCTATGTTCCTAATTTTAAAATTAGTTTAAATTAAAAAAAAGAGAAAAAAGTTGTAATATATTTATTAGCTCTAGTTAAGGAAAATTTTCATTTATTGGTTTCGGCCCAAGATGAATTTAAGAATAGTGTAAGTTCAACATAGAGACGGAGTCAGTTACAATACAATAACAACAGAGTTAGGTATTGTTGTAACTAACTTTGTTGTTTAGATCAGAGATGTTGTCGAAGGGGATATGAGAGAGAAGAGAATATAACATCCTTGAAAACCCAAACAGTTGGGAAATGGAAGTCAAAGATAGGAGAACCAGCTTCAAACTCATAGAGACAAAAAATAATTATGTTTAATTTATAATCTTTACACTTTCTTGTGATAAAATAAATTTTTTAAAATTTATTTTAATTGTTGTTAATTGGAGCTTAAGAACCTCCAACGAAAGAGAGAGTTGGGGAGGAGAGAGAAAAAAGACGAGATCCCCAAAAGAAACTATTAACAATAACTCAATTAACTAACAAATTTTCAACTCAATATGAATGGGATGTAGAGGCAGCAATGACCTTGAAACCAAAATAAACCGCGAATTTATTTATAAAATATAAGGTAAAATTATATTTATATTACATAATTATATTTTAATATTAAAATTGAAATGTGATATTGGCAATCCAATAGACGTTGATTTTAATACATATTTACATTGAGATAAATTAATTCGATTAAAGAAATAGTATGATGCAAATAAAAATCATAAATTATATCATTGCTATATCATACATATATATAGTACGGTAGTATCGATAGAGTTTTTCTTGGAGAGTTCAACTCATTTTCTCCGATTTTTATTTATTCGACTAGATACAATAAATAATTTGAAACAAGTCGAGATCAAGATTCTGAAAATTATTGTATCAAATGTGTTTAGTCACTCTGTTTGTACTTATACAAAAATATTTTGAGTTGAAGATTTTACAAATTCATAGGATTTATTGCTCAAATTACACACTGATATTCGAAAAATGTTTAGAAAAATTTGAGATCAAATTATATTAACAATACTGTACTAAATATGTTTAGTCTGTCCGTTTCTGAATATATAATTTTTTGGAAAGAACGGCTCAACGGGATTTTCAATTTTCATGTTTTAAATTATTCTCTCTACTCTCTAACCACTCAAACCCCCTAGTTTCTAACCTTGCATCCTCTTCCATTCCCGAAAATCCTCGGAGGCGCCTGAAAAGAAGATGACCACGAGACTAGCTAATGTAAAATGTCATTAGAGTGCTAGCAATGGGCAGTTTCTCTACATGCCTGTGACACTCCAATTTAACTTGGATCAGATTTACTAAATGTATTATAATGTACAGTTGTAAATAGCAATAAATAAATATTAAAAAAAAAAAAAAATTATTCAGACCCATGAGTTCTCACCAAACCGTATCCCGCTCAAAACATCAGTTCATGTACGGCCAAGTTATGAGATTTCAGAAAGTACAATTCAGGGTTAATATAAATTTTAAAATAGCTGAATCATAACTGTAAAACAGAAGTGATATTTTCAGTGGGGCAAAGAATATATTTATTACGTAAACTTTTACTTAAAGATAGGCATTATAAAGTACTCAGCTTTGCCAATTCTATGCGTTGAATAAACTTTCTTGATAATATAATTTTATTTTTTATTTGATAACAAATCGGCCTAGTGGGCCTTACATGGTTAAAATATAACAGTCACATTTTTTATTTTTTTTTAACAATTGATTATGGAGGTAATACAGTCTCGTACAAAAGACACCCCATACTATATATAACGGTATAAATAAAAACAATTCTTAATAAGAGAGAAGAGAAAAGATAATACTTAATGTAGACCTAACAAAATAAACGATTGTCCTCTAAGGGGAAAAAGCAAAACAAGGAAATAATTAAGTGTGGCCACGCTGTTTTTTAGCCATTAAATGTTATTATAAAATTAAAATTACATTTGTAATTGTTCTAAAGAGACCTAGTCCCAGATAGGGATGGGATATCGATATCAATATTATCAAAATATCGATATTTTGTCTCCGATATCCGATATTTTGATATCGATATCGAGTAACCGATAATATCGGAATATCGATAATTTTCCTTCGATAATATTGGAATATCGGTTTCTACAAAAATAAAAAAAAATATCGATATTAAAATAATGCAAAATATCGAAATAAAGTTGTAATTATCAAAATTAAA
>NW_027108734.1:838765-853251 GCF_000696795.3 Halyomorpha halys | reverse complement strand
AATATCGATATGGAATATAAGCAACAATATTCCGATATTATTTTATTGAAATATCGATATTTTATTAATTCGTTAAATTTTCGATATCGATATTTCGATATTTTCAAATATCGATATTTTAGTTCCGATATAACACCGATATCGATATTGCTATCCGATATCGTTACCGATACCGATATCGATATTTTTCTTTCGATATCCCATCCCTAGTCCCAGAATAATAAACTATTTTTTGTTTTATTTCAACTCAGCGAAGAATTAGATGACAACATTAGAGAATCGAAGGCGTCTTACAAAGGGCTAAAGCAGGACTCAAATCTGAGGCAAATCATTTCCCATCTGTATTTTTTTTTCTTTTTTTTTTAAAAGTATAAACTAATTACAAAAACTACTGCTACTAAGTACGAGTATGTTTAATGGGGCTACGATGAACCCAGTCCGGGAATAGTTGTGCACTACATGGTATCCAACAACTCTTGCGAAAATACCACAAGGACGGCGATACATTATAAAAAAAACATTACAAATTAATAAATTATTCGAATATACACCAATCAGAAAGTCTATAAGAAATGAACAAAGGAATAATGCAACAGCGATAGTTAGTATTTTACATATAATGATTCATATTAAGTAATAACAACACGATCTTCCACGAGATAGTCCCATTGAGAAAAACAAAATCCCTCAACTCATTCATATTAGAGAGTATTCACATTTTGAAATCGTTACAAGGAGTTACGTTCTTTTTAGCGAGTGGGATTCTATTTTCACACCAATAACGATAAAACTGAAAAAAAAAAAAAAAATGACCCTATTAAGAGGATGATGCGACGATTCAAAAAATTAATTCGGTGAAACTAGAAATAAAGGGTAAATAGAGTAATGTTTAGTTGTAGTCGTAATTTTCGAACCCAACATTACTTTTTTTAATCACCGATTACGAATCTTGAGTTTGCTGTTTATTTTTCCGATAACTTTTTTTTCTTAAGGGACCCGCAGAAAAGGGAAAGACCTGGAGGAATGCCTCGCATCTCTTAGGAGGACAGTGTAAGGGAGGCATTCAGAAATAAATTGGAGTAGGACAGAGACGGTATAAAGTTATCGACCGGTCGATTCCGTTCGATCGTCGTTCGCTCGCAATGTCTGGTAGAAGACAAAACTTTCTAATAATATTTTAATGCACTCTGGGAATTCTCAAAAGTCATAAATTCCTAGAATTCTATTGCCTAGCGCTGTGACAGGACAATATACTTCAATAATAAATAATTATTATTGTTGTTTTTACGTAAGTACGAGGATAAGCTGTATATCTATCTTTCAGTACAATACAAGTAGTACTCAGCGAGCTACTGATAGATTAGCAAAATGTAAATCATATTATTCTTTCATGATACATTTTTCAGCCCTCGACGATTCATGATCGGCGACTCAAAAAAAAATGGAGGTTCCAAAAATTACGGCTACAACAAAACTTTTCTCTAAAAATAGAGGGATTTCTAACAAAAGAACAAATAAAAAACTGCTGCGGTGCGTATATCACACAACTTTCATTTACCGTCCTACTTACGTCCCAAATTTTTGTGTCGATTAGTGTACTTTACTGAAGTTATTTAGTGATTTTCGAAAAAAAAAATCTTCATGACTCAACTTAA
Source organism: Halyomorpha halys (assembly GCF_000696795.3). Lineage (NCBI taxonomy): Eukaryota > Metazoa > Arthropoda > Insecta > Hemiptera > Pentatomidae > Halyomorpha > Halyomorpha halys. Next base: position 851,596 of record NW_027108734.1, on the reverse strand, counting down.
CAAGTGGTTTAAAAAATAAAAAATAGTTTTGAACATATATTTTTCCTATCTACCCATACCTCACTGGAGTGCACTTTATAGTGTATAAACATAGTATGCACTTCACAACCATTCTAATCCTATTCATATTGGTTTTGCCAGACATATCTTATTCTTTTATAACCTACGAATTGAATCATAAGCCTTCACTTTCGTATCGTATATTACAGTCCCTTTCATATCTAATTAAACATTTTATATCAACTTACATTTCATCAATGAATATGATCGATCTGCCAATGCAATGGATAGAGGTATAATGGATATAAGAGAGAGGGTGTCGAACCCAAGCTAGCTAATTGTCGCCTACAAGACAGACGCAAGCTGATTAGGAACATGTGCACGTGGCCAGCTCATCTTTCACACCGTCCTTCGTCATCTTTTTAGTTCTTTTTTTCTAGTTCCTCTTTAATGACCATACTGGCTTTTGATTGGTTCCCTCCTTCCAGGTACCTCCAACTCGGATGTTTTTCACCCGGTCAGGGTTTCACCTTCATTAGGATTGTTTTTTCTACATCTCTTCTTCTTGGGCCACTCTATTTTTTATTCTTTTGACTTAATCATTTCTGAGATATTAAATGCATCTCTAAGCCTTTTATTCTCTTACTTGTCAGTTCAGAAAAATCATTTAATAAGTCGTAAAAACGATATTTGAATATGGATGTGTGCCTCCCATGTACCTGCCTAATGGTTGATGTTGAAGAATTAAAATGTCCATATCAATTGAAGGAATCTATTATGTCTTGTAGCATATGTGCTGCTTAAATTTAAGTCTTGCTTTTCTTGTAATGTAATTGTCTGTCAATATATTTTTCATTATTATATTTTTTTAAATTTTAATGAACAACTCATATGAGTACAACTCATACTGAAATATAAATACACGGCTTTTCTACGCATGTACCTAGATAAAACAACAATAATGATTTAAAGGGCAAAAAACTCACATCTAGGAGAATTAAAAGAACTTTAATAATTGTCAACAATATTTATTAATTCAGATTTTTTAGCCTGACGACCGGACGATCAGATATTCCCCCAATTAAGGATACCCACTTTATAAAGGTTGGGTGTACCTTGGAGGAGGGCTCTCGAACCTCCAGAATCGACCAACAGTGACAGAATAATTACCTGCCACTGCCGTATTCTAACCCAGGTCCCAGGAATTAGCAGAACAGCACCCACTGAGCTACCAAGCTCCCATAGGTTAGATCCCAATCCAAGGCACGCGACCCACTACGTGGCACGTGAAGGGTTCAGAATCGCCACGCGGCCGGCAAGTAGGCTTAAATTTCTTAATAAAGTTTTTAAATCATCCAAAAGTTTATAAAAGCCATCTTAATTTAAGTTTATAAACAAAGAACTATATTTATTTTTTATTAGGCTCATATTAGAGAAAGACTCCTCACACACGTTTTATTTATTTATTTGTATCCCCGTTTCTCACCATGTTTGCCATAATGTTTGTGCCAAGAGTGTGGTAGTGCGCTGGGCTTGAGCATGCCACAGCTCACAAAAATCGACAATTTATTTTTTATATTCTTATTATACAATTATAAAATAATGCCATATGTTTGTCTATATCTACAAAAAGTTCGTATTAAAAAAATGTTCAGGAAAATTTCATGAAAAAAAAAATTCCATTTTGCCCACCACCAATCACTAGTATCTTTTCAAATGCTGTTGTTGATTGTTGCTTAAAGGCATAAAACCCTCTGGTCATCAACGCCTATGCCATGATAAAAGTAAGAAAATAAATAAATAAAATAAAAAATATAGAAATAAAAAAAAAATAAAATAAGTAAAAAAATTAAAATCGAGAAATTATAATTTATAAAGAAGGCGATATGCTTTTAAAAATTCAAACACTCGTGTTATTTTAGCTTCCTCATCTGCGAGAGCTTCGGATAAATTTGGGGTCAGTCCTATCCTGTTTATTGTTGGCAAATAGTGAGTACACTCTTCAAAAATATGTCTAATCGTAAGAATGGACTGACAATATTTGCACGTTGGAGGTGGCAGTTTTCTGATCAGATGAGAGTGCGTGAGGAGAGCATGACCTATTCTCAAGCGGGCCAGAGCAACCTCCTCTCTGCGGCTGATCCGGTAGGATGTCGACCATAGTTTTACTGATCGTTTTATTTCTTTTAATTTGCTCGGAGAGCTTTCATCCCACTTGGCCTGCCATTTTTCCAATATTTGTAATTTAAGGGGTGTACTGAGTTCTGATGGGGTAAGAACGGCGGTGCCTCTCTGGCAGCTTTGTCTGTGAGAAATGCTCTTTCAAATGCTTACATTGTATTATAAAAACATAAATTGAAAAATGAGTAGGATAGAAATTTTGTTGCCTATCTCAAACAAATCAAAATTACCATTTTTAGCCTAGAAACTTATGAGAGTTTCTTTTTTGTTGCAAAGGGAATGGATTAAAATAAGACAGTTGGACTCTCCCGCTCAATACTTTATCTCTTTTATTTTCGACAATAATATTAATATATAGAATACGTTTTGTTATAAAAACATTGTATTATATTTATGAATGAACAAGCTGCAGAGGATTATAAAAGTCACTGATATACTTAATTACAGATTGTTTAATCAACCCTCAAATTGGGACCCTATAGATATGGGATATTGCCCCATGGACTTTACTGTCACCAACTAAGTTACTTAGCAGAAGTAATAAAATACATACATCCTTCACAATCAATCAATTTTCAATCTCTTGCCATGTAATCTAAAAATCGTATATTTTGACTTAATTAATCTATTAACTTTGAGCTTGCTTTAACTTAAAGCTAAGAATAATACAATTTTTAATAATTATATTGAAATCTCGAAGTGGAAAATTCGGCTCTTTTATATTATTAAATTTGAAGAATCGCTGGAATGTCCATCGCATTTCTGTATTCACAACAAGCAGCCATAGTTGTTTTTCAGCTACTTAAAAAATTATAAGAAGGGTAAAATATTTCTATAGGGTAAATAATACTCGAAATAAAAAATAGAATTCCGTGAACGAAAACCTGCATCTTATAGGAGTTATATACATCTAATTATTTTTAAAAGGTTTCATAGAAAAAGTTTAAGATGACTAGGTTTATATGAACATATAGTAATAGATAATTTAAAAAATATTATGCATATTCTTGTTTTTATTATGAAACAAAACAATTTCAGAAGGATTGGGAAAATTTCATGGTGCTTTTCCGTGAAACGAGGAAGACAATAAAAACGGTGGCAATGGAAAGCAATCTCCCACGACAAGATGTTACTTTCTAATTTAAACAAAACGAAAAAATAATAAATGAAGAAATTACTTTCAAAATGACTTAATACTGCGTTAATATTAAAATATTAATTAAAAAGCTTTGACTATAATCGTTTTCATTTCCACATTTATTTTAAACTGTTTATACGAACTAACTTCAGTTGTTAGCATCCGAATTCTGTGGCATGATTCAAAACAACCAACACTAAAAATACTTTTAAAAATATGGACTCTAATATAGTACAATACCCGGGGTAGAAAAAAAGACAGTTATCTCATCCCAATTTTCGATTACTTCAGTGAAAACTATGTATAATTATTAGTAAAACTTGACGAGTCTGCCAAGTATAGATATGGGGAATAAAAAATGGCGGCTGTTTCAAAACATTAAATTTTCATTCGGAGCCAATTATATTTATGGGGAATAAAAAATGGCGGCTGTTTCAAAACATTAAATTTTCATTCGGAGCCAAGTATATTTATGGGGAATAAAAAATGGCGGCTGTTTCAAAACATTAAATTTTCATTCGGAGCCAAGTATATTTATGGGGAATAAAAAATGGCGGCTGTTTCAAAACATTAAATTTTCATTCGGAGCCAATTATATTTATGGGGAATAAAAAATGGCGGCTGTTTCAAAACATTAAATTTTCATTCGGAACCAACTATATTTATGGGGAATAAAAAATGGCGGCTGTTTCAAAACATTAAATTTTCATTCGGAGCTATAGGGCTAAAGATATAAACTACCAACAACACTAGAAAATCAAAAAGAACATTATTTAATGAAGAGTAAATTTGCTGAAATATTAGCCGATAGAGCTATTTATGTCCAATGTAAATGTACTGAAATATCAGTAGTTAGTTAATTTAATTTTGAAAAATCAATATCTCAGGAACTATGTGACGTACAGATGTCTATTAGCACTTAAATTAAAGCTAGTTTAATGTACTATAAAGTAGTTTATGATCTTTACCTTTGTAGGAATAGTAGTTTTCATGAAATTTGCAAAAATAAATTGATTTATAGTAGTTTGCACAATAAGTTTGATTTACGAGAAACTTTATTTTAGAAACCATAAGACGTACAAATGTCTGCTAACACTCAAATTAAAGCTAGTTAAATTTACTATGACATCTATCTTTGTAGGAGTAGTAGTTTTTATGATATTTAACAAAATAAATTCGCAAAATATTAATTTCTAGTTGTTCGGATAAAATGTTTGATTTTTGAATAAATATATCTATAACAATAAGACGTACATATGTCTGCCAGTACTCAAAATAAAAGAAATTTAAGTTACTATAAAGTAGATTATGACACGTATTTTCGTGAGGTTAGTAGTTTTTATGATATTCACAAATGAATTGAAATTAGATTTTTAAAAAGCTATATCTTGAGAAATATTGAACGTAAATAACTCTATTAGGGCTCATATTTTATCAAATTTACTCTACTATAAATGAGGTTCTCTTAGGTTTTCTAGTGTTGTTGGTGGTTTTAAAGATATAGAGCTCCGAATGAAAAATTAATTTTTTGAATCAGCCACCATTTTTTATTTCCCCTACCTATACTTATACTTGCCAGACTCATTGATTCTGACTAGTAATTATACATAGTTTTCATTAAAGTAATTAAAAATTGGGGTGAAATCTCCTTTTTTTCTTCTTTAGGTATCTTGTACTGTATTGCCCTTGAGAGTGTCAGAATGAATTATTTCAATAAAAGTTTTAAATAAATACATAAATAAAAAGAAGAACACATTCATTATGATAATAAATGATTTTTTTTATTTCTAAGGATGATGAACCAGATATTTTATTATTTAAATTTCTAATTAAAAATACCTAAAATGATTTTGTTTATCAGCATTTCAGGTTATGCTGAACAATTATAACAGGCTATTTTACAAAAAATAAAAAATGCAATTAACAGAAGCTAATGGTTTTTAAATGAAAGGCTGTTGGAACAATTAAGCTGACATTCTTTCAGACTAATACCTCAATCCTTGGCACGAGATTTAAATTGTGGTTAGTCATTAACACTAACGGTATCTGATTAATCTAATCAAAGATTGATTACAGACTCGCTGGATATAATGAAGGCAATCTCTTAGCTACTGGGCAACACCTGTCCCACGTCTTAGCTCCAATCTTTTTAATTTTAGTTACAAAGAATATTTTTTCTTTACCTTTACTATTTTCAAAATTTATATTTATTTATTAATAAGTATATAATGGCTTAAGATAGTACAGTGGAACTTCTATAAACGGACGCTCAAGGTGGAGATAATATTGTCCGTTAAAAAGTGGTTGGTTAGTTTTATGTGAAATGTTAGTTATCACAGAAAAGATTATGTAGTAAAACAACTTTAAGGAATTTTTTTAGAAATTTCCTCCAACGTGTTTTGAACTTTACAATCCCAGAACTGAAAAATTTAGGTTTTTGTGAAGAAATTAAGTCAGAGAATGCGTTTTTGACTGGTGAATCATTTTCAAAAATTTTACCTCAAAGGAAGTTGAATGAAAGGTTGTTCCCACTAGTCAACTTAATAAAAGTCAACTTTTTAAGTTCACTTTTATTATATGTTCCCTAATTTTCTTACTCCGTAACATAATTATAGTTGCTTGTATTTTTTTTTAGCTTCAAAAGTGGGGTGAAACTTTGGCTTGAAACAAATAGATTATTTACGATGAGTTATTTTGACCTTTTCAAGATTATAACGTAAATTTTCTCGGTGATGTGAGATATTAATTAATTTTTAAATAAATAATTATATACGTCCGTACATAGAGTACCTAATACAAAACTTTTATCTGATATAAATTTTAGTTAATGCTCAAATATATTCCGCCATTAATAACATGGTCTATATAAATTGTTTTTGCTTGAATTTAAATTAATTTATACATTATATTGTTTATTATTTTTTTCTGGCCAAGACTCCCTCCCATTGGAGTCCTATATTACCTAACCATGGTTGGGGGTTAGAGTTCTTCATTTTGTGGGACCGCCACTCAATGAAAAAAGTCAACGTCCCAGGCCGGATTCGAATTTAAAATATTCCAAAGAAAATTGGTAACACCGTGTCTTGACCACTGAGCTACTAGCGGCCCCATTATATTGTTATTATTTAATCAGTCTTTATAATATTCATTTTTTTTAAATAGTTGTCGTATTAGTATTTTTATTTTAAGTTCCTCGTTTTTTTTTTTTTTTAATCTTCCAAAGTTAATTTTATTATTTCTTAATTTTCACAAAAATATTTAAATTAATATTTTATAAAAAAATAAATAAAAGTGATGATAAAATTAAATAATCAATGGATAATAGTTAATGAAAAGTAATTCTTTGAATGAAATTATACTGGAATAAATTAGGAAGGTTCGTTAGTTCGGTTTAATGACACCAGTTTCGTTCTTTATCTTTCAATTGTTTCCCACCGTTTGTTTTTTTCTCCTAAACAAAACTTTTCTTGTGGGAAAGGATACATAGATAAATACATTAGATTTCTGAGACCACTAAACAGTTATTATTATCAAATAAACAAATATTTGCAACAAAAAAAACCTCTAATAATATGGAACGGGGACAAAGGAAAAAAAATAAGTTGAAAGACTTACCTCCCAGTGACTGAAGACCAATTGTGGACTGGCTAGGCCGGAAGTGGACTTCCTTATTTCCTGTGCAAAGTGAAAAGACTCGACAACCGGAAGAACGGCAGTTACCGTGAAAGAGGCCGAACCCTGCGTCATGTCACCGTGGAGGACCCTTCCCTGTCTGCGGCCCAGGACTGCGTACATCTTACCTGAAACAATAATACATTATATATTACTTTAAATACATAAATTATATATTACAAATAATATCATAAATTAAATTAACAACTAATAAGTTGGTGGACCATTATTGCGATTATAACAGGCATACAGAATTTTAAAGATCGTAAAAATACAATTTAAAAAAAAAATTAAATATTTGACAATACTATTAAATTATATTAATTATATATTAAATACAATACAATAAAATAACAAAACTATTAACCATTAACAATAAAAAAAATTCATTATTTAACATGATTACGGATACTAATCTATAAAATCAAATATTATGTTACATACAATAAAAATTTTATATAATTTATGAATTTTACAAAACATTAAGTGCAGTAGAAAAAAAATAAACAAAAATCCTACACAGAAAAAAATATATATACACACAAATAAATTAATAAAAAGATGCTTAAATCATTTATCAGCCTATGTTTATTATGATATGTATATAAAAATTTATTTTTATTAATTTAAGTATATACTTAATTATTTTATTACATTTTTTAAATTATTCTTATATATTTACATTTTATTTTTAGTTAATGCATACATGGTTTCATTGTGTACTCACATCCTTTATATCTATTGCCCTTGAGTGTGGCAGAATGTGTAATTATACATATATAATTTTTGTGTGTAATTATTGTTTATTTTATATTATATATCAGGATAATTTTAATTTTATGTTTATAAATTTTTTTATTCCTATTGCCTCCATCACCGTGACTAGAATTGGCGGTTGTTCTTTTTCTTCCTCGACCTCATGTTTATGAACTGCAGAATTGTAAGATAGATCTTTTTGCAAAAAAAAAATATATACGAGATCTGGTTCAATCTTATTTTTCAATTGACTCTAGGTATACCACCAAAGGTTACTTTATTTCATAATTCGTTTACTATTCCACCCACCTTTTCAAATGCGTGACAAATAATATAGGTACGCCGAATTTTAATGACGAACGTTTTAAAACACATAAATTTATCATAAAAAACAAAATAAAAGTGGCATGCTATTATTTCCATATATTATCCAGGAGAATAATATATCTTCAAAGTCTTTTTACATGACAACTTTAGTAATAGCTTTCCACTCCCACTTTAATCGCTTTCCACTCGCGTGGTTCAACATAAGTTCAAGTTTATATTTTATTTCGGATTCGTTTTTTTTTCAAGTTCATACTTCTTAAATCCGAACTAAAACAGACAATTAAAATATGAGGTCAATTCAACACAGTTTTGAACCTTCTTGTTCGACTATCTTCTCCACAAAGGATGTATTGTGAACTGTTGTGGGTAACATGCTAAAATAATTAGCTTTATCATCCATCTTGAACAAATTGAAAACTTTAATATTAACATTGATCTTATAATTAATAAAATGAGAAGACAATTGACCGTGCGGTCGGTAAATAACACAGGGCTAAAAACAAAGAACAAGATAACCAATGAATACAAAAAAAAAAAAAAAAAAGAGAAAATATAAACAGAATGAAACAAGTAAATAATTATAAAGAATGAAAATTAATAAAAATTAAGGGATGAAAGAAGTGGAAAATAAAACGTTTAATTAAATATGTTAGTAAAATAACATAAGCAAGGAAATAAAAATTTTAAAGTTATATAATGCAAAGAAACAAAAAAATTAAAGTTATGTAAACAATATAAAAATAAATAAAATAAAATATATGTAACTAATGAAATATGTAAGTATAATACTAGAATAAAAAAAAAACAATATAAGGTTGAGTTAGACAAAAGAAGTGTGTGACTTGTCATGTTTTCTATTTACGTCTTTTGTCTAACCCAACTTTTATATTTTGTTTCTTTGTTCTAGTAATATACTTACATATTTCATTAGTTTTATACATTTTTTTTCTATAACTTTAATTTTTTAATTATTATTAATATATTCATATTTCTTTGTTTCTTCACATTATGTAACTTTATAATTTTTATTTCCTTTATTATGTTATTTTACTAAAATATTTAATTAAACGTTTTATTTTCCACTTCTTTCATCAATTTATTTTTATTAATTTTCATTCTGTATAATTATTTACTTGTATCATTCTGTTTATATTTTATTTTATTTTTGTATTCATTGGTTGTTATCTTGCTATTAGTTCTTAGCCCTGATGAAGGCTAGAAACTCTGGCCGAAACGTTGGCACTATTAAATAAGTTCTTAAAACATATTTGCGTTATTAAACCCGCACCTCCAACCATCTTCTCCTCATATATAATTAATATGAGTTGAACTAAGTTAACAGTGAAGCCATTTTCATCCCAAATTTATAAGTTGCCTTCTCTTTATATAATACGCAACCAAGGAATAAATTTGAAAATATGTACTTTCTTAGAAAATAAAAATAAAATTTTTAAATTAGTTTTGAGAATCGTTGAGTTTTCTTAACCTATATATCGTTGCATATGGTATTAAAGGATTTGGAATATACTGTAAAATTACACCTATCCCATAAGCTAAATTAGGGATGGTTAACCCATTCCACTATAATCCATCAAAACCCATATCTTTAAGGTTATGTTTATTTTTTTGCATATAACCATTAGTATTATTAGTCTTTTGTTTTAAATTTTTTGTTTATGCTCATCGCATTCAAAATTCAAACATTTGTTCTCCGTTATATACATTTTCTTTCCACGATAGAGGCATCTTTAATGTCATTGTTACAACATTGAATTTGAGTGTATGCCAATTAGATGTTCAATAGTTCCAAATGTTTGCCCTCATAGAAGACAAAAACCCTATATACGTTTCGGTGGGTCCTTAGAATGTTTATCCACTAGTTCATACCTGATTCCTTTTCGCGATTTCCAAGTCGCCGTAATGCTTCGTTACATGTTCGAAGAGTCAATTTATTTTAAATGAATTATACAAGAACTAAGGAGAAGGATCCCAATTAAACAGAACTAGTGCAGCATGCAGCTAAAAACCGACAAAAATTCGATTTTGATAACACCATAATTTTACATAAATAGAACAATATGTACAAAAAGAAAAATACTTGAGTCAATTTATATATCAGAGAACATCAATTATACAGTAAATTTTAAAAAAGAAACAAGAAATTTGAACCAACACTAAGCAGAGATTTTAAGCAAAATAAATTTATGAAAAATATGGGTAAAATTTTATGTTACAATTTACAATTTTTTTTTTTGATAGATTTATTTATTGATAGATATTACAATCTCCCACACAGTTGTGAGCAATAGGTAATAGTGATGAATGAACCCATACATACTAACATAAAAAAAAAAAAAGAAACAACTCTCTTAAAATATATACAAACAAAAGAATAAACAAGATGAGCATAATCAAACTATCTTTATGAAAAATTAATAAATAAAATAACATAATGATAAAATAATATATATAATATTTACACAATCGACCTGAGGATCCCTGAGCCCAAGAGCAGAGCTCAAAAGATCCCAGCGCATCCCTCTCGCCGCATCACTGACTATTTACAATTAATTTTAATAATAAAATAAATACAAATTTAGACCAAAATGCAATTTAAAATAAATTAATTATAAGCCTGACCTGAGTGTATGGAAGGTTAAAAATAGTTTATTTATATGATAGCTGATAGTGTTACGTTTATCTAAAAATAAAAATTAATGAAATAGGCTTATTAATAATTAATATGATTTCCTATTAATTTATTGTTTCATAGGGTGATTTGACTTATAATAAGCTGTTAATTAGATTTATTTTTTATTAATATACTTGTTTGAGAGTGGTTTAGTTTCTTTAAAACAATTTTGATCCTTTTTCTCTCAACTTTATTCTTTTTAAACTTCCAACGTTTCAACCACTTAGGTCATTTTCAAGGATTCCTTATTTTGTTTTCATTTTCTCCTTTGAAATTCTTTAAATGCCGGCTAATTGCCTTTGTCCCATAAATTCTTCTATAAAATTCCTTCCCAAATTTAAAACTTTTACTAACCACTTTTCTTACTACTATTTCATTTGCAAACTCCAAGTTTGCAAGTCCAATTGGAGTTTGCAAATGAAAATAGTAGTAAGAAGAAGGAGAAAATGAAAACAAAATAAGGAATCCTTGAAAATGACCTAAGTGGTCGAAACGTTGGAAGTTTAAAAAGAATAAAGTTGGGAGAAAAAGGATCAAAATTGTTTTAAAGAAGCTGTTAATTGTTAGATTGTCCATGACGATGGCTGAATTAGCCAAAACCAACCGTTAGAGTGTTGAAACATAAATAGATACCAATTAATTTATTTAAAAAATAAAATGTACAATAGATTAACATTTTTATTATGAATAATACAGTATTATCATTACGATTTCTTTCATAAGAAGGTAGCAAAGAAAGGGCCGAATCCCGTTGGTTTTCAAAGGGCAACTTGTATAGGGCAAAGCGGCCTCATCAGATCAAAAACCCCTCATAAAAATGTTTATAGCTATTTATAAGAAATGCAAATGAGTTAGTGAGCGAGCGCGTGCGTGGAACAATGAAGCAGAACCAGGTTCTTCAGATGAGAGCTCGACACAGCTGGTTAGGGTAATCTCTTTGCCACGGTTCTAACAGGGGGGGGGCTCCCGGAGTTGAAAAAATAATGAATAATAAACAGTAGAAGAACAATATAGTGAGCGACTTGGCTCAGGAACATGTCGTCGTCACACTTCACAGTTTTCTCTTCGGTCTTAGGACGTGTAATGATTTGACGTCAATCTTACAGTATCAGGTTCCCTTAGTATAAACATCCAAGCTTCACAACGCTAATCAATAACTTATATCAATAGGATATTTTTATGATAAGTAAAGTATGTCAGAAATATAAAAAATTATATTATGCTATTGGCCATTTATTCAATGCTCAGTTACAGAATCAATATTAAAAATATTTTTTTTTTATTTATTGACATGTACAACTGCATTTACATAAAGATATATCTAGTAAATTTGATGTTAGATTATAATGGTATGATACAGGCATGTAGAGGTACCCTCTGGTAGCACTCTAATAGCATTTCTACATTAGATCTCGAGGCCATCTTCTTTTCAGGCGCCTCGGAGATTGTTAGGAATGGAAGCGGAAGTAAGATTAGAAATATGGTTTACACAAAAACCGACATTTTAGAAAACCGGTTTTCGAATAGTAATTTTTCCAGAAAACCGGTTAAAAATGTTTTTGCTCGAATATTATGTAATTCGAACAAAAAATGTTAACAGAAAATCTAGAGTGATTAAAAGCAGTTTTTGACTTAAATTATTTACTGTTCAATTTTATTGATAGTAAAATTTTTTTATGCAATTTAGTAGAACAAAGAAATAATAGTTGACCAGGATTAAATAACTTTAAAAACAATTATTCGTTTTTATTAAATAAATCAATATTATATCCAATATCAGTCTCAACACTTTATTTATTCATTTGTCCTACGTTTCGGCCTTTATAGCCATCTTCAGGGACATCTAAACATTTAACAGCTTATATTACAACTTCACTTTTAAACATTTACAATAACATTATCATTCACTATATAATATAACGTACCTTCAATATAAAAATCCTTCTCACATAAATTATTATTTTCTATATGCAGGCTATTCTGCCCAGGTCAATTTCTTTATTTAAAGTTAAAACCTATTCCAAACAGTCAATTATTAAAAAGTCATACTTATTATTAATAAGCT
>NW_027108734.1:829961-838230 GCF_000696795.3 Halyomorpha halys | reverse complement strand
TTAATATTTTTATAATAACCATATTATTTTTAAAAAAAACAATGTTATTAGATACAGATGAATACTTATTAAAAACAATTAGAAAATATATAACTGTGTATTATATAATATAAATTATAATCAAAGCCGAAAGACAAGAGTAAATAAAGTGTATGGATACATGATACATACTTATTAAAATCAATTTTAGTTTTAAAGACAATTAAGCAAAGGACCGAGTATTTTCTATTCCGGGCATTTTGAATATTCTATTTATTTTTTTGTTCAATGAAATATGATTTCAGAAAACAGAGGACGTCTATCGAATTGCTATTTAGCCGTGTCTTTAGTTTATTCACAAAATTCCCCGAAATAGAAAATACCCTCTCACTTGCAACCGAACTAGGCTTAATCGTTTTTAAAGCTTCATATAATTATTCAATAATTTATAGAAAACCGATATTTTCTACTAAAAAAACCGGTTTTCGAATTCCATAATTTTCTCCAAAAAACCGGTTTTTAAAACCCGGTTTTAAAAACCGACAAACCCTAATAAGAAACTAGAGGTTTTAGGAGCGTAGGGAATTAATAATGGAAGGATTGATATCTGGTAGCTAGATCACAAAGGAGCATTATGGATTTTACGAAGGATTTCGGATTCGCCAGGAATAAGAAGGTTTAATGGAGCCCCAATGCTCAACTCCGTAAGTCCAGATAAGCCTTATTATAGTGACGTAGATCATCCATTTAAAATGCAATGTAAATTTAGGCCGTTTGCCTAGAAAGTGTTGAATAAGAAAGGAACAAGAGAAAAGATATGTGAGAGTATAAAAAAGTAAAATCCGTCTAAAGTAAACTGAATGAATTTCAATCTATGAAATCCAAAAATGGATCAAAATACTACCAGCTCTTTAGACCGAAAAAAAAATAGATAGAGTATGGGTGCAAGAATTAAAAACCAACAATTAAGTCTTTTTAAGTAACTAAAAAAACCACAGGGACAACTTATTTATTTGTCAATTTCATGGAGTTCTGGCAATGGCCATGTAGAGTGTTCTTGGCTTTAGTGCACTTACTCAGCCTCTACTGGTTTATTACCAGTGACAAGGCGAGAGGGCTTGGGTATCCTCAGGTTAAGGCTGTAAATATTGAAGATAATAGAGTAAATGTGATTAGTGTTTTTATTTTATTGTTATATAATATTTTATTTTCTAATTACTTACATATTTTGTTTATGTTCATTATATTTGTATTTCAATCTATATAGATATAGAAATTTAATCATTATTTATTTTTTTATTATTATTATTTATTTAATTATTATTTTATAATTTTGGTATTAATGTGATCATTTATTGTCTATTACAATTGCATATTGCCCAAGGATGTGGCAGATTGTAGTACTTATTAATAAATAAATATTATACATAAAATATTAGTCAATTTTAAAGTCCACTTCATAAATACATTAATAGGGAGGAAGGGAAGGAGAAAGAAAGTGAGTCAGAAGTCCGGATTCAAAAGTGGCGCCCAAGTCTGTCACGGAAAAGGAAGAGGCGTATTATCTTTGTGTTTTCCTAGTTGTTAACAGTCCCTAAAGGAATTTGAGGGAATGACTGACATTATACGCTATTAGAGAGGGGGAACATTAAGACCTGTATATTTGGAAAGGAGGTCTTCCCAACCCACAGGTAAACTGCACTTCATCAATTGTAGGTTAGGTCTTTTACCTTGGCGTCGTCTGTTCCGAAGAGGCTGTCTCTGTCAAATCTTCAGCTATTTGCCATCATTACTGTCATTAGGATAACTCAAATCGTTTTCTCCGTCTTTTACGGAATGATTCGGACTGATTCCAAGAAGATAGATCCGCTAATACTGCCCTACATTAAAAGAAAATAATACTCCATGGGTTATAAGGATATAATTTATCATCAAGGAGCGTTTCTAGTCCCTAAGGATAAACAAAAACTTGGATTGCTTCAGCGACAATTTATTCAAGTATTAGTTTAAAAAATATAAACTAATTTGAATATACAGTGTAATCTTGGCTATCCGAACTTCCGTACTCCGAACACTGCAGTAATCCGAACTTTAGTAAAAAAAAAAAAAACAGTTGTAAGATATAAATAAGTTAGTTAAAAGATATACTTCAATAAATAGATAATTAAAAGGAATGATTTAATAAATAAATAAGTTAAGGGAATACATATATTAAAACACAAATCTACAGGTCCAAAAACAAAAAAAATTCTAGGCATACAACTTTGATACTTATACGTAACCGAAAAGTAAAAAAGGGAATGTAATAGCATTTTTCACAGAGAATTAAAACCACGATTTTCTGGTGGCATTTCTAATACATTTTGTAGGGAATTTTATCTGTTTTAATTTTTAATAGGGCTCTGCTCTACCCCTCACACGTGGGGGATAGAGTGGGCTCAGGGATCCTCAGGTCGATTCTGTAAATATTGTATATATTATTTTACCATTATGTTATTTTATTTATTTATTTTTCATATAGATAGTCTGATTATGTTCACTTGTCTATTCTTTTGTTTGTATATATTTTAACAGAGTTTTTTTATTTTTATTTTTTTTTTATTTTTTTTTTTTTTATTTATTTATTTTTTTTTATTTTAGTATGTATGAGATCATTCATCAATATTACCTATTGCCCACAACTGTGTGGCAGATTGTAATATCTATCAATAAATAAATCTATCAATTTCCATCGAAAAAAAAAAAAAAATTTTAATAGGAAAGTTTGTCATAAAAAAAAAATAAAAATAATCCCAAATTGTGTTTTTTTTCCAATTTACTTTTGAAAACCGGCGACTGAACTGAAATTCGGCTTCAGCACTTTAAAATATGTAAAGATCCTTTGAACACTTCTATAATTTTATATAATATAATGCTTCAATTTTCAAAAAAAGATTTTCAGATAGCCTACCTTGGATGAAATTACTTCATGATTATTATTCGAAAAATTATTTGTGATAGTTTAATGTAATTATTAATTCATGATTATGATCTGAAAAATTATTTTTAGCATATCTACTATTAGAGTTAAAAAAAAAAAAAAATACACTAAGCATATTTGGAGCTAATTACATCCAGCAGTACCGACTCACTTGGGGCAAGCATGAAAAAAGCAAGACATAAAAAAACATTTTTGCTAACCTTGGGAAAAAAAAGGAAAGAAAAAGTTGGATTGGGATGGCATTGGTCCCCCACGTGGCAGTTTTTGCAATGGTTTCTGTAAGCAGTCAGGATTACGGTCAGGATGAACCACATTGTTATCCTTCTGAATAAGCCTATTGTACACAAAATGTCGTCGGGGACACCTTCATTGACCAGGTTCTCGATCGTAAGGAGCTGGTAAGCTAAGAGGAAATACCTTTATTGTGTTTCGAGAAGGGGATATCAAACTGCTAGCTGGTACTGGTACAAGTATAAGTTAGATCCCCACTTATCCCGTTCGTCAAGCGAGGCTTGATACTTTTTGTCAACCAAAACACTACTTGGGGAACGAGATGTATCGCTCACGATGCGATAATAAACGTTTTCTCAAAAAGACTATCTTTCTTATTTGTTTTTCTTCAGGAATCAAGCTATGCTTCATATTACCACCATAGTTAAATAAAAAAACCTGTAGGGTGAACTGAAAAACAAGTCTCATGATGTACAAAGATAAACTTGAAATATAGTTTAAAAAGGGACGTTTTCACTGAGTGGATATTGAAAAAAGGTAATTAAAATTTGATTTTAATTTAGTTAAAGTACAATCCAAAATCCTTCGTAAAATCCTCAATGCTCCTTACTTTGTCACAAATAAAATCATACATAAAGACCTTATGTTCCCTATGTAACCAATCTAGCCCGAACCAGATATCACTACTTCCATTATAAACTCTCTAACCACTCAAACCCCCTAGTTTCTAATCTTGCATCCTCTTCCATTCCTGACAATCCTCCGAGGCGCCTGAAAAGAAGATGGCTACGAGACCAGCTAATGTAAAATGTCATTAGAGTGCTACCAATGGGTAGTTTCTCTACACGCCTGTAACACTCCAATTTAACTTAGATCAGATTCACTAAATGTATTATAATGTACAGTTGTAAATAGCCATAAATAAATATTAAAAAAAAAAATTAGTTAAAGAAAGAATAAACTTTCTCCAAATATAATGAAAAACGTCTTAATTTAAATGAATTTTAACAGTAATATATTTTTAAAAATAAATCAACCACCCAAACCTACTTATTTCTAACCTGACTTCTTCATTAACTGATAATCCAAGACGACCTAGAGATCTTCTCCTCTAGAAATTTTGTTGGAATTCTATCAATGGGTAGATTCTACACATGTCTGTATCTTGCCATTTAATAACCAACAGAAAATTTACTGGTTGTATAAATTTTAATACAGTTATAAATATCAAATAAATAAATTATTTAAAAAAAAAAAAATAAGTCGTAAAATATTAATTTACATATTGAACAAATAACAGAAAAAAATACCTCTGGAAATGAACAACTGAGAATAATCAGAAATTTAAATAAACTATCAAAAATAATTCCAGGAGAGGTATGTTTAAAAATATTTGAAAACGCCCAATAGAACAGACCGAACCGATACTAAGATGTTATCTATATATATAGATTATAGATTAAAATTATGTTATTATATAATTTTATAATTTAAAAAAATGGGCTTAGTGTGGATCATTAGGTTTTTTCCTAGACTTTTGTACCCTATATAATACTAATAATACTCAAATAGAATTAAAAAAACTAAACTATTAATGATTCTTCAATTCCATTCCTATATACCGGCAAAATAAGAATATTTTAAGAAGAAATACATCCTTTAAAATGCAAGTATCACAGTTCAGAACCATATATAATAAAAGAGGATATGAAAATTTATTTTTTTGTAAATTAAGGTTTTTTAATGCTAAGAAAATAAAATTTATGTTTTCCTGTTTCGTTATAACAAAAATCTTCCCAAGTTTTCTGTTGATTGCTGGGCACGCGTATAAGTGATGACTTTTTTTGTTATTTTCGAAAAAAAAAAAATCTTACAAAAAGAGCACAGAAGGCGAAAATAATAAACAATAAATTTTTATTTTTCTGCTGCTATAAAAATTGTAAATTAGGATGGAGCAACAAATAAAAATTTTTTCCTGACAATAATACAACAGTTTAACAAAAGATAACGAAGTCGTAATGCAATCGGGAAAAATCGGGCGGTCTCGCCTTTTCCCGTTCGAATCAGATGCCTGTACTTTTTCTTTCTTTTCCTTCAGATGTTCATCAAATTCTTTAATATTTTGTATTTAACTATAGCTTATTATTTCTAACAATTGGAATTGGTTATTTTTTCAAATAAAAAAAATAAATAAAGGTACTTTTGAGAGATTTTTTTTTTTAAATACTCATTTATGCCCTATCAGACTATTTCAATGAGAATAAGTCCTATGTAATATTAAAGACCATTCTACGCTGACACATCGAGTTTAAACAGACTCATTCGAGAAATCGAAACAAATTAGAAAAATCGATTCTATAAAGTGGTACTCCAGGTCGATCGATTTTATCGAAAAAGTTGCTGTCACACCCCAGGCTTCTACTAACTATTTTTCCATATGTAAGTAAGTGAAAAAGAATAAAACTATGGAAAAAGTACATTCAAGGATTAAAAGAATATTATTATAAACTTAGAGTCTTATTTTTTTATTTTTGCTTGTTCATGTTTTTTATAAATTAATTGTGATGCCCAGCACTATATTCATATGTACCAATTTTAAAAACAAGTTATTACTAAATATCACCACAAAATTAAATTACATTTTTTTTTCTATAAATTTTATTTTGTCGAGTAAATTATAAGTAAGAAATCATATCTTTGAATTTTGTTATTCAAGTATTTTTAATAATGTGTAAATATTGTTTACGTATTTTGGCTGCTTCTTGTAAGTAATAATATGTTGATGACACAGAAGTTCAGTGGTTCCTTAAAGTGGGGAGGGATAGATAGGGTAGTTTGGATTGACGAAATTCTTGGTAGAGAACCTCACTGCTCTACTACAAAAGTTAGTTTCTTTAAAAATAACGTTTAACGAATTATTTTATTAAATTGAAATAAGAAAGATACGAAGTTCTTTTTGGAACAAGGCAATCCAGTATTGTGCTGGCCTTGCGATAGATCTTCTGAAGTAAGAGCTGACTTAAACATCACTTTCAAAAAGTACAAATATGGTCTTGAGGGAATATTCAAAGAAACTCCGCGCTTTAAGAGTGTAAATATTATAAAACATAGTTTGTTGATTTAATTATCTAAATGATTATGATAATGGCGAAAAATAATAATTATGTGGATATTGGATGGTTTTCTAGAAGTAATGTCACGACAGTGAGACAGTAACCTTAAAACCGAACAATTGTTTTCCAGATATTCCTTCATATTGTAGTGTATATATATTTTGTTTTTTGGGAATCTTGAGGATCAGTCAATGATAGAACTTTGTTTCGGCTACCTTTCGCAACTTTATTGTTTGCATAGTCATGCCCTACAATGGAAGAAACTTTTTTAAAACAAATATTTTAGAACAAATAATTGCTATAAAACTACAAGTGCATAGTGTAATTCTGAATAATAAATATTCACATTAAAATATTCTTTAATAAAAACATAGTTAATTTCTATTGCAGTGTGTTCTACATTGTGATCATACCATTTTCAGGCAAGAACTGAATCGGTTTTGAAATGAAGGTAAGGTTTGTTTAGGTTTTCCGGCATGTAATTGCTTTTCTTTTTTTCCTAGCAGGTAATCAGGGATTTTAATATTTATTAATCAGAAATTACCATATGTACTTTTAGTTTCATAACAATTATTTGAACAAGGTATTTGTTCTAAAAAAAATAATTTTTTATTGAAGGGCATGACTATACAAACAATAATGTTGCGGAACGTTGCCAAAAGAAAGTTGTATCATTGGCTGATCCTCAAAACTCGTGCCCGTTTTCTATTACAGTGGGTTCTACAATGCTGTGATACAATAAGTTTTGTGCCAGAACCTTAGTCAATTATATCACAGTGGTGTAGAACACACTGTAATAAGCAATCAGTATGACTATGTAAACAATATAGTACAAGAGCTGGGAAGAAAAAAAGGCAGTTATCTCACCCCAATTTTTTATTACTTTAATGAAAACTAGGTACAATTACTTGCCGAAATTGATGAATCTGCCAAGTGTAGGTAGGGGGAATATAAAATGGCGGCTGTTTCAAAACCTTAAAAAACACTAATTTTTCATTCGGAGCTCTATATCTTAAAAACCACCAACAACACTAGAAAATGTAAGAGAACATTATTTAAAGAAGAGTAAATTTGCTGAAATATTAGCCCTAAAAGAGCTATTTACGTTCAATAGTTCCCGAGATATAGCTTTTCAAAAAGCAAAATTTCTTAAAAATCTACTGAAAGATTAGTGGTTAGTTAATTAATTGTGAGAAATCTATATCTCAGGAACTATGTGACGTACAGATGTCTATTAGCACTCAAATTAAAGCTAGTTGAATGGACTATAATGAAGTTTATGACCTTTACCATCGTAAAAATAGTAGTTTTCATAATATTTGCTAAAATAAATTGATTTATAGTTGTTCGGACAATAAGTTTGATTTATAAAAAACCTCATTTCAGAAACTATTGGATGTGCAGATGTCTGCCAGCGCTCAAATTAAAGCTAGTTAAATTTACTACAAAATAGTTAATAATGTTTATCTTAGTAGGTTTTTATAATATTTGATAAAATAAACTCACATGATGCTAATTTCTAGTTGTTCGTATAAAATATTGGATTTTTGAAAAAAATATATCTCTAGATCCATAAGACGTACATATGTCTGCCAACACTCAAAATAAAGGAAATTTAACATACTATAAAGTAGTTTATGACACTTATCTTCGTAGGGGTAGTGGTTTTTATGATAATCACATATGATATAAATTTGGCAAATGAAAATTTGTCCGAACAACTATAAATCAATTTATTTTAGAAAATTCATGAAAACTACTACTCCTACGAAGTTAAACATCATATACCAGGGCATTCAAAAAGTCCTGTCGTTTTTCGTTTGTTCGTTGTTTATTTTGATTCTAGAGTGTTTGCTAATTAATTCCGTTCAATACAACTTTTATCCATGTAAACACAAATGTTTATACTTTATGAATAGGAGGCTAAGGAGGATTAATTTAATGCAGTCACCATCCAACTGTCTAA
>NW_027108734.1:827223-828711 GCF_000696795.3 Halyomorpha halys | reverse complement strand
TGAGATATAAATTTTTCAAAATAAATTCACTAACTACTGATCTTTCATTACGTCCCATACATTTTTATGAAATGTTCCTTTTTAAAAAGCTGTATCTCGAAAACTATTTAACGTAAATAACTCTATTAGTGCTCATATTTTATCAAATTTACTCTTCTTTAAATGACGTTCTCTTAGGTTTTCTTGTGTTAATACATTTTAAGATATAGAGCACCGAATGAACTTTTTTTTTATCTCTATGAAACAGCCGCCATTTTTTATTGCCCCTTCCTATACTTGGCTGACTCATCAATTTTGGTAATTAATTATACATAGTTTTCATTAAAGTAATCAAAAACTGGGGTGAGATAACTGCCTTCTTTCTCCTCTTGGGCTCTTGTACTAATATAGTTGAGAGACGTTTCCTGTCTAATAAAAAGAAAATAAATACAAGAGCCTTAGAAATATCTTAGCAAAAGCGCTTAATAGGAATAAGTTGTTCCATTGCTCGTTGGATAGTAGAATGTCCTCCGGCGACTGAGATCTTTCTTTGAGAAAATAAATAAAAAGCACAGAGGACAGTGTAAAAGGTGTGGCATGGGCAACAGACTGAGGATATAGTTCGTGACTCGTTTATTCCACAACTATCCATTCTAGACTCCAGACCTTATGCGATCCACTCCAGCCTGGAGGGGTACTATAGAGCCTTCGCTCTTGTACAAGTCCTCGAGGTTAACTTCACAATATACTTCCGAACGTAACTTAAATAAGACTTTTACGTTAGTAATTTTCAACTTTATTTTGATAGAAAACGCCGTTAAAATCTAGTAATATTATAATTAATAAAATAATATACCAAGTTATGTTACAAAGCCGAACGGACAATTACTATAACTATGAGATAGTTCTGTGAGTCAAAATCAATAAACCTTTTAACTCAATGAATGAGTCGAAGGGTATTTGTCTTTTTAAACAAAATAATCTGTCAAAATAATTTTGAAAATAATTATTTATTTTGTAATAATATTTCTTAATATATCGATTGAATATCTGACCGTACAATAATAATTAAATGAGTAGCGGTTAAGATTAAAAATTAAAAAGGAAAAGTAATTTCAAATTTGCAGCCGGCTTCTTGTCGTGATTTGACTTATTAAAAAATAATACTACGCTGGGGCAAGTGCGTTTCTGAAGATATGCAGAAATTAGTAATAATTAGCTAGAATGTGCAAGTTAAGTGCTGCTAACTTGTGGACTGACAAGGAGTGCAATTTTAATTCTAAAACCATTATAATAGATTATTTACCATGCGTTTTTTGTTTAATTTTATTTCCCCTCTTCACATTTCATCTAACTAAAAGTTAATTTTTAATTTCACTAATGTCTGTTGAACAGATTCGATACTTTGGACTCCATCTTGACAAGATACTTACTTGGACTCCACACACAAGACTGAAACGACAAGAAACTGCTCGTAGATTCCGATTGCTACAACACTTACTTGACAAA
>NW_027108734.1:809644-825518 GCF_000696795.3 Halyomorpha halys | reverse complement strand
ATTATAATCAAGTTTACAATTTAAAAATGTTAAATTCTAAATTACCGAATTAAAAATAAAATAGATAAAATGATAGGGAAGACCAAACTGACGAGAGAGAGAGAGAGAGAGAGAGATAGAGAGAGAGAGAGAGAGAGAGAGAGAGAGAGAGAGAGAGAGAGAGAGAGAGAGAGAGAGGCATTTCCTGCCGGCAATATGGAGATGTGGCCCGAGGGGGGAGCTATGCCAGATACGCGAAACTGGTTCCTCAGGCAAAGCCTCACCTGGATCTTGTAATAGCGGCCGTCCGGTACACCTCCGCTACTATCCGAAAATGGGTACCAAATCCATCAAACAAAGGGAATGAAGAGAGTAATCTTCCAGTGGTGGCAGTACTAATTCCATGTATTTATTTATTATTATTATTTTTTAACATGCACTTGACAAGTAGCCTCAATCATGATCAGTTTAATAATCCACTGCTACTGAACAATCGGATCAGATTTAGTAGAAGGAAGCAAAACCCCATGGTAAATGAACAGATAAAAATGGATTTTAAATTAAGTGCAAGTTCATCTAAAGGGTAATCAAAAAATTAAAAAACGAAACGAGAAATGCACTCAAGCCTTCGACAAACAGAAATTTAAAAAGCTTTCATTTTATGCAAATATATTTTAAACATTTTCAAATATTGAGAAATTTTTAGGATTCATAGTTTACGTAGTCAGTTAATAGATAGTATAAACGTGCGGGTGGAAAATTGTAAATTTTCAAATCCATGCAAGGAACAGAGAGATACTAAACCAACAAAATACATTATCTAATAGTTCGCAAAATTGGGAGATGGTTTCTTTTGAATGTAAGTTACCCAATTGTAAATCCAATGTGAGCGAAGACAAAAAGAAATTGTTTTTAAATTTCTATTTATATTAAATAGTATTAATAATTATTAAATAATAGCGGTATTTTTCCACATTTTTCCCACAAACCATAGGAGTAGAGCTACTAACTCCAAGGACCCTAGCTCGAATCCGACTATGGCAGATATTTACTCTTCTATAGTAGCCATCAGTAAACCCTGTGGGTTCCTAATAAACCCCCATGGAGTGGGGTAAAAATCTGGCGACTGAGTAAGATTCTGACCAAATCACCTCCTTACAAAGTACTGTACCTTCAAGAGTTATAACGGTACAGTTATAATTTGTAATATATAAAACATATAATAAGGTTAATAATGAAAACAGCTAATAAGATCATACGATTAAATTTTTTTAACATGGCTAGAGAGAGAGAGAGAGAGAGAGAGAGTATTTCATAAATAAGATGAGTCTAAAATACAGAGGTTACGCGATACTGAAAAGGTAATATTGATTAAATTTATTAGTAACTTATATTATTAACAGCTATAAATAATACGACTTACTACTGCTCTGAGCTCTGAATTAATTTTATTATAACTATTATTATTATTATTTATATATTTCCTTCTTTATCAAATTATTATTTTACAATATATATCAGTTATTAATTCTATAAACTTTTTTTTCATAATTTTAATTATTACTATTTATGAGGTGTAGATAGTTGACCGTAGATTAATGATTGGAGAAGTTTGTCGGGGGGTTCGGTGAGCAAAGAACAACATAAATAAACAAAACCATATTAATAAATAAATATGATTTTGTTTATTTATGTTGTTCTTTGCTCACCGCACCCCCCCGACAAACTTATCCAATTATTACTATTTATTTTTTTTTTTAATTATTTAATATTTATAAAACTCTAAATCGCCAGGGTGTCTTTTTTGCACGAGACTAAACCCATACATTATCAATTCTTAAAATAAACCTAATTGTTATAATAACCATACACATAACGGTCTAATCAAAACGAAATATAAAATAAAATGATAATAAAAATAATTAATATTTCTCAAGACTAAAATTGCATTGTTTGTGAAACACTCTTACGCTTTATTAAAAATAAATAAAGGATTTAAAAAAAACAACGACAAACAACTTTTATTTAGATGACTACGAAGAAGCCAGTATACAGGAAGGAGTCCCAATTTGTTCCCTAAAAAGTGATGGAAATGACAGCCACTTTATGAAAATGACTGGGCGATTTCCGGTGTTGAAAAAGGGAAAAAGAAAAAGCGGAAACAAAAATATAAGGCCCGCAATCAAAACCTAAAATGAGAAAGACAATTAACGTGCGAAAGAAGACGAAGAGATTAAGGTTAGCTCATAATTTAGTCACCTCGACAGCTGGCTATAATCTTCACTACCGCTACGGGCATTAACCCAATAATACAACTATCATAAAAATAATATTAATGCTAAGGGACATTTATCATTAATATTATTAATAATTCAATTGCTGGCTTCCCACAGGGTTCCTGTCTAAGACCTATTCTATTTAATATTTTCATAAATGACTACCCTAAATATAAAAAAGTAGAACAGCTATTTACAAATTATTCTGTATAGACAGAATTGTTAATAGACTAAAAGATCCGTGAAAAAAAATTTAAATACCTCAAAAAATGGGAATTAGTTTTAAATATTGATAAAACACAAGCAATAATATTCACAAAACGACGACCTATTCTTTCATTGACCATAAATTCAAACAATACCCCTGGTCCTGTATGCCAAAACAGTTAAATACATAGAACTAACTTTAGACTATAAACTATTATTTAGCCAAACCCATTTGAAATTGGAAAACTCTAGAAAAATTCTACATCAAATGTATCGATACTTTAATAAAAAATCAAAATTATTATTTTTTTTTTATTCTAGTAGGTATGAGATCATTCATCACTATTACCTATTGCCCACAACTGTGTGGCAGATTGTGATATCTATCAATAAATAAATCTATCAATTCCAGAGCGTCAAAAAAAAAATAAAATAGGGTAACATGAAACTGACTCATAATTTCTTCCAGTATGAAAAATAAATAAATAAAATAACATAATGATAAAATAATATAGTCACTAGTTATATTTACACTGTAATATACAATATTTACACAATCGACCTGAGGATCCCTGAGCCCACTCTATCCCTCACGTGTGTAGTGTAGTGGTAGAGCAGAGCTCAAAAGATGCCAGCACATCTCTCTCGCCGCATCACTGGTAGTGAATTTGTGTAATTAGTATTAAAATTGTATAGTACAAGGGTGTATCCCAAAACTATATAATATAATAAATATTGTACATTTTATATCTATGCAATAAAAATATTAATAGTATTATTAACAATGGAAAATGCAAAAATAGTTTAATGGAGCAAAATTCATAAATTAAGCAAACAGAAGTCGCTCTTATTAGATCAATATTATTATCAATAGAACTTATTTTAATTTTTCAAGGACTTATTATTTTCCACGTCATTATTTACTTATTTGAGACGGACATTTTTCGGGCACTCGGAAAATTTTCTATTAGCAGGTCCACTCTTAAATCATTCTATATTTTTTAATGTTGATATAAAAAAAGGCGTAATTATCATGCTTGTTGTAACTCGTGCTTCTCGAAAAATCGATCATAGAATGACCGGTCTAGACATAAGTTCGATAGACTCAACGTTAACTCCGTGAACTATCGAGCGGTGAGTTACCGGGAAAATTAGCTCGAGAATGAGTCAATCAAACATTAATCAAAGTGCTTGACCCTTTTCCACGACCCCATCGTTAGCGCAGGGAGCTCGCGTGATGTAGTGAGTCACCCCAAGAGTTTAAGCTTCGATTCCCTGAGTCACTCAGGCACGAAGTAGTGAAATATTTAAGTATCTCAGGTCTGAGGAGTTCCCCATGTGTCGGAGGTTGAGAATATTTCTCCCCCCCTCCATACACTAGCTAAAATGGATACTATAATACACTCAA
This sequence comes from Halyomorpha halys, assembly GCF_000696795.3. Lineage (NCBI taxonomy): Eukaryota > Metazoa > Arthropoda > Insecta > Hemiptera > Pentatomidae > Halyomorpha > Halyomorpha halys. The sequence continues at coordinate 821,648 of NW_027108734.1, read as the reverse complement.
TACTTTATATATCACAAATCTTTGTGAAAGTTGAAAAATGACGGTTATATCTGAAACCATGATTTTCTGAGGTGTTCTCAATTTCTAATACTGCTATTAAGAACAATAAAAAAAATTTTTTTTATTCATTAGAAAATATTAATTACATTAAATATGGTCCATTGATGCCAATTAGTGCCAAAATAACACGAAAAAATTATAGAAATAAGTTAAATTTATTAATTACAATTTTGACTATAAGAGCGTGGTGGAGGTTACTAATTTATAAGCTAGATCAGTACAATATAAATTGATCTCTACTAATAAAATTTAAATTATTAAATAATAAACAAAAAAAAATAACTGAAAGGACTTTAAAGTAATGATGCAATTTTACAATTAATGAATTAATATAATATCATATATATAATCACAATAAAACAAGATGATACAAGAATAAGATAAAAATTAGGATCTAGTAATATCTAAATAAATAATATCTCTAACTAAACACACACACATATATAGCTAATTTTAATCTTAATATAAAGAATAATTATGTGGAATTAAGAAAAAATACCGGCAGATATGTTCATTTGGTGAATCAAAATCAGTTATTAGGAATCGTACAAGCAAGAAAGTACCCAGTCAAATATTTCTTTTTTTAGTTTTCTTTGTGGTTCATTTATTTATTTGCGCAGCTTACAGTAAAAGTAGTGTTTGACTGGACTTGTTTGTAAGAACATTATTTCCACTTGGCTCCGAGTGTGAAGCACTTTTATGTTTTGCATTGCTTTGTAAAGAAAGCTTTTAAACATCCGAATAATTTTATGTATATGAGAAGAACTAAAGACCATTCACGTATTTATCCCATTTCACTAGGGAAATCTGTAACAAGGAGGTTGTTCTTAAAAATTAATATTTTCAGGAGGAATCAATGTAATTAAAAAATATCATACTTTACAAGTTTGGATTCTTCTTCTCCCACCCCCCTCATCTCCAAAAAAATAATAAAAGAGATATGATAAAAGCATTTTTTATAAAATATATTTATCATATATGTATATACAATTAACCATGTACATTTTAAGATTAATTTTTTTTTTCAACAAAACACAAAAATATATGTTTTACTTTGTTAACTTATTTTTTTTTTTCGTATTTTCCGATTTTCTCTCAAAAATACTTTTTATTACTGAGCATCTTGTGCTTTTATTGTCAGACAAATACATCCAAATATACGAAGTGTTTTTCTACGATAAGTTCATTACAGAACTAACATATAATTAACTAGCTGATCCGGCAATGTTTTGCGATATAGATAGATTAATAGAATACAATTGAAAATTCGATACAAATATTTTGTCAATTATACACTGGATTAATGATTTAATTAATTACTTATAACGTCTATTTAGTTTATAGCAGTAAATAATATTATATGAAAAAAAATGGAAATAACTTCAACACGACTGAACCAATCTACACGAAACTTTGGAGTGGTTTAGGGCTCTATAAGCTGAACCAAAGGGCACAGACTGGATCTAATTAAACAATAACCGAAGAAATTAAATATATAGTTTTTCTTAATTTGTAACCAATAATTCGTCATATGACGGCATTAAATCTAAATGGTGGTAATATAGGTGCATTAAATGTTTTTTTGGAGTAAAACAAAGTTCATATTCGTTTTAGAACCCCGAGAAACGCTTAGATATGAATTTACGAAAAAATCGGAAAATGAATTTTTATGCCCAAAATTTAATTACAGTATATTTAAAAATAAAATAAAATGGAATTATCTTGAACACCACTCAACCAATCTTTACGCAACTTGGGAGAGGTTTAGGGCTCTATAAACTGCATCGAAGGGCACAGACGGGCTATATTTAAATTAATTGAATTAATGAATTAATTGAAATTGGATAAAATGTAGAGGAATTATTATGAACGATTATATTATTATACGATTAAATGGACACCGGTAGAAAAAAAAATCCAAAAATAAATCATAGTGAAAAATAAAATCTGCAAATAAATAAAAAGTCAAATATCTCTAAATAAATCAAATTGAAAAAAAAAATATGTTGGCCTATCTAAATATAAGCCTCATAATTTTTTTTTTAATTTTAAGTGATTAAAACATAATTTAAAATAGCAAATAATATATGTTCTGGTTAGAAAGGGAAAATCGATCTTATAACGGCATTAAATTTAAATTTTAAAGGTTAAAAGAGCAGATATTCAACTTTCCAACGGTTGTAATGACATAGAAATTGGATAAAATTTATAGGAATTACTAACGATTATATGGTCACTAAGGCAATATGAGCAGGTGACTGGAGTGCCACAAGGGTCCGTACTAAGTACAACTTTATTCTCTCTAGCCATCAATGACCTTGAATCAAACCTACCTCGTGGATTTAAAGTGATGCTCTTCGTCAACGACCTCGCGATATTATACAGAGCAAGAGATATCTGAAGATGCACTCGATCGCCTTAACAATGAGTCCAGAACATCAGGAGTACACCAGTCACCAGAACTTTACTTGGGAAATGTTCAATTGCCATATGTTAACGTTCATAAATTCCTGGGGTTGTCGTTTCAAAAGGAAAACATATTACCGGAAGATTACAAAAAACAGTACCATAAAATAATCCAGTCATTTGTTAATTTTTACAAACGGATCTATGGCATCCGCTTTTTTAACCCCAAATACTACCTGCAAACATAAATTGCACCAACATTGTAGTATGTATACATAAAAAATTGACGCAATTGCAATGGCACTGAGCTACGTGAAGAGCTCACCAATTAATAATGTGGTGATTATTTCAGACTTGCTGAGTGCCCAGAAAGCCTTGAAGAACATGTATCCGGAACACCCCAGACTCCATTGTGTTTTAGAACTCATTAGAACTCAACAAATTATGAATGACGATGGAAATATTATACAGTTAATCTGGTCAACTAGTCATATTGGGATTAGTGGCAACGAAATGGCTGATTTTACGCCTTAACTTCTGCAAAAACAACAACAATATATGGTCATCGTTAAAAAAAAAACCTGGAAATAAATCAGGTTTAAAATACTTTTTATTTATTGATAGATATTACAATCTGCCACACAGTTGTGGGCAATAGGTTAGTGATGAATGAGCACACTCATACTAAAATTAAAATAAATAAATGAAAAAAAAATCTCTCTTAAAATACATACAAACAGAAGAATAAACAAAATGAACATAATCAAACTATGTGTATAAAAAAATAAATAAATAAAATGACAATGATAAAATTATATAATCTCTAGTCACATTTACACTCGTATAAGCAATATTTACACAATCGACCTGAGGATCCCTGAGCCCACTACATCCCCCACGTGTGAGGGGTAGAGCAGAGCACAAAAGATCCCAGCGCATCCCTCTCGCCGCGTCACTGGTAGTGAACCAGTGGAGGCTGAGCAAGTGCGCAAAATCAAATAAATCAAGGTGAACAATTTTATAACTTTTAATTTCTTTGAAAAATGGTATGTATTTAAGGGTTTTAGACAACGCTAAAAATGAATATAATTTGCTAATTAATCATAAAAAATTGTAGACCTACCTAAGTTCAAGCCTCATTATGTTATTTTTTTTTTTAATTTTAAGTGGAGAAAACATAATTCAATAGAACTAATATTTTTTTTTTCTTTAGAAAGAACATGAAGAAAATGTATACTTTCTGAGCTACTCGCTAAGACTGCTTAATTTTGTAAATAAATGTTTTTTTTATTTACTGGAAAAATAGGAAAGCCTTCCTGAGATAACTTTGAACATTTAGCAACGAGCGCCATCACGATCGGATGAACGGCATGGCTGCGCATAAAGTAAGATCAAACAAATATTCATTTTTATATATTAGATTATTCATAAACCTTATCTAGTTCCACCCATCCCTACAGCCCACCTAGAAGGTTGAAACGGCAGTGGCCAAGAGACTTGTTAAAATAAAAATGGACAATTGGAGTTCTGGCAATGGTCAGATTCTCCACTCAAGTTGAGTGTTTGCGGCTTTAGCGCACTTGCTCAGCCTCCACTGGCTCATTACCAGTGATGCGGCGAGAGGGATGCGCTGGGATCTCTTGAGCTCTGCTCTACTCCTCACACGTGGGGGATAGAGTGGGCTCAGGGATCCTCAGGTCGATTGTGTAAATATTGTATATATTATTTTATCATTATGTTATTTTATTTATTTATTTTTCATATAGATAGTCTGATTATGTTCATCTTGTTTATTCTTTTGTTTGTATATATTTTAAGAGAGTTTTTTATTTTATTTCATTTTTTTTAATTATTATTATTTTATTTTTTACTTATTTATTTTATTTTAGTATGTATGAGATCATTCATCAATATTACCTATTGCCCACAACTGTGTGGCAGATTGTAATATCTATCAATAAATAAATCTATCAAAAAAAAAAGTAAAGATTATTCATATATTCATTATTAAAATATTTGTATAGTGAACATGTGCGATGTCATGACAGTGGCATGTGGCCATGCAAGTAGAGATAATGTTTTACTGTTATGTATTATTATGTAGATATGAATATAATCCATTGTTGCTAATATGTAGTGACGAAGATGAAGCTGTACATTCCTCAACACTGATCGGCTGACATTTCCTCCCCGCCTCGTGAAGAAGCTGCTCACATGATGACTTTCAAATGCAGAGCTCTTGGGATCTTCTTCAGTGAGCACCTCCAAGCATGCCTTCTCACTTTCTAGCGGTCGGCACGACTTCCCTTCAGTCCTATAAAAGGTTATACCTTTATATAATGATGCAAATTTGAGCTTCATATTTCATGGCGTTGCATAATAAAGGAATTTTTGTCTGCCTGCGGGTTATCCTCTCCGGTGTGGGCGTCGGGTTTCATTCATGGGTTTCAATCCTCCCTCCCCACACGTCCTACCAGTTTCATCGTACCTGTTTTCTCTCGTTTCATCCTACAACATTCTGTTGACAGCTATAAGGGCCTGCTTAAAATAACTATCTATCTTACGAAAATATATCTGGAGGTAGATAAAACTGAGTGTATTTTCTTATTTCAACCCTTTTCATCCGAACAGAATAAAATTAATAGACAAATTTCCAATTATTGTCAGATAAGATTGGCATTTATCTAAAATATTATATAAAACTAAAAAGATCGTTAAACAAACACAACGCGCTAGTCCCAAAAACTTCCGTTCTGAATCCAAAGATTTCCTTTTGCGTTAGATATAACCTTTAGTGAGGAAGGATTTAGTATTTAGGGCTTTAGAAGCATGCTACAACCAATAGGAACAGAACAGTAACAATTTTAGGAAAAACTGTAGTTTCTCCATGACAATGACAAAAGTTGAAATTGTTTTAATGTTTTTCTTTTAATAATTGATAAAATTGGGGCATAGTATCATGCAGAAGACACCTCTATCTACTTACAATCTTATAATTATTAAATAGTTTTAAATAACAAAAAGAAATTATTTAAAAAAAATCAAAATAATAACATTAATTACACAGGTAATTTAAGAATGGAAGAAAAAACTAATATTAATTTAATAACAAAGTAAATAACTAACTTTATTATGAAAAAATAATTTGAGAAGAAAATAGTAATAAAATAGATAAATAATTTTTTTGTTGGTACCATCTTCTGGAAAAATAGTTGTCAATTATAATATAAATAGAGAGTTTATATTAAGAAGTACTTAACCCTCGTCTAACCAATTCGTAATATAAACTCTCTATTTATATTATATTTGGCAACTAAAAACTTTTTTCCAGAGGATGGTACGAAAAAAAAAAAAAGAAGATAAATAAAGAGTTTATATCAAAATGTATAGCCTTATTTTCAGTTTAAATTCCCAAATTCAAAGCCACTACACCTTCACCTGGAACTTAGTAAAACGTTTTTCTACATATACATCTATCGATTCCAATTTCAGTTTGCGATGAACGGACTATTTCTTATAAACCATAAACTTCCTACATGATCATGTAAATGAAACAAGCATCCCAAATACCATAGGTGAAACCGGTTAGCTAGTATGAAGTAAAAAACCTTCTGAAAAATTGTATTCAAAATATTTATGGTTTCCGCAATTACCACTACTTCCACATAAAATTAATAAAAAAAAAAAAAAAAAATTACAACATTATCCTATAGGATGACAAGAAGATAATGGAAAGGATAGCTTTGAATGTCTTTTAGAAAAACGAACATAGAGGAGAGGATTTATCGTAAGTCGCGATTTTGTGGGAAAGGGGATATAGGTCGGGAGGATATGGCGGTTTCGTAGTATATATAAGATTTGAATTGGAGTAGTTCGGTGACAAAAAAAAGGATATCGTATGGAAATAGTCTGAAACAGGAAGGACAACAAAAAAAATATTGTCTGCAATAGGAAGGTTGCCACAACAATTCGACCTTGAAATTGGTTACATGAGAGTCCTTGGAAGACTTCCGAAGACAAAAGCTGACAAAATATTCCATCAAATGTTTTCTATCAAATGTTCTAAAGTCTGATTCAGCGTATCTTTCATCATCGAGTTGTTGACACAGAGATTGGTCCAAGTAACAGGAGATCAAGCCCTTCACGTCCTTGTAAAGTAACTTAATAATTAACGCAAAAAATTTGTCAATACTTTAATAAATACCAATAGATGTTATAACTCAATATTAGTATAAAGTAAAGATATTTTACTCAAGAAATGTATCGGTCCGTCCCAAAAATACAACAGATATTTTTAAAAAATAACAATTTTTTTTTCGTTGTTTTTTGTGGGCTTCAACAGTTGTTAATATTAACAAGATGAATAAGACCACTTAAAACCATTTAATAAAGATGCATAATATAATATATAATAGCAATATTTTGTTTCTTTCCTTTAACCCAATATCCATTCCTTCACTTGTTGTATAACCAAACCATTGTAAACAATATAAATAGGCATAGATAGATTAATATTATACACAATAGTTAAGCCAAGAACTCAATGTAATTTCATTTTACTTGCTGGAAAGTTTTAAATGATTGCCAGACAAATAATCATGATGTATGAACCATGTATAGGGTTTTTTTTTAAGCCCGATAGAACTTGAAATTGTAAAAAATAACACAAAAAATTAAATTGTAATCAAAATTTTTTGTTTATTCGAAAGATCAATACGTGATATTAACATTTGAAAATGATTTCGGGCATATGGGCACCGCGGCTGTTCTTGACGAAGCGCATTCTGTAAAATTGTGTTCAGCGATGAGGCGCATTTTTGGCTTAACGGGTTTGTTAATAAGCAAAATTGCCGCATATGGTCGTGCGATTTGACACCTCTCGATTATTTCCTGTGGGGCTACGTGAAGTCACTGGTTTATGCTGATAAACCAGCAACAATTGACGCCTTGGAGGCCAGCATTGTTCGTGTTATTCGTGACATACGGCCAGCAGTGCTCGAAAAAGTGGCCCAAAATTGGACGTCCAGAATGCGCTTCGTCAAGAACAGCCGCGGTGCCCATATGCCCGAAATCATTTTCAAATGTTAATGTCACGTATTGATCTTTCGAATAAAAAAAAAATTTTGATTACAATTTAATTTTTTGTGTTATTTTTTACAATTTCAAGTTCTATCGGGCTTAAAAAAACACCCTATACTTATTCTTACGGGATATAATACTCCAGAATAAAATTATTTTTTCATTCATTCATCCAATACACCTAATTTAATATATATTATCATAAATAATAATAATGTGCAAATAAATAAGAAAAATACGGAGCCAGCCAATATAGTGATGAATAATATCAATCAACCCCTATATCAATAATAGTTTCAATAATTTTCATTTCGCAGACAATAACTTCAAGATACGCGGTATCTTGAAGTTATTGTCTGCTATATATCTGCTATGTATCTATACAATATACATTTGATATAGAGTTTTGGGTTTTTGAAGCAAAATTAAAAAAAAATTAACAATACAGCAGAATGATATAAAAAGCAAAAACCTGAGAGGTTATGAAATGATTAGGTAACGACTGCTGGGTGGGGAACTTTAAAAAAAAACTAGTGCAAACATTTTATTTTTTTTTATTTCTATAAAAATTTATTTTTAAGAGTTCTAAAGAAATCTATCCTTCCATTATAAACTCCATAACCACTCAAATCCAATTGTTTCTAAGCTTCCCCTTTCATTCCTGACAATCCTCCAAGGCGCTTGAAAAGAAGATGGCCTTCTATTGTAAATATGTTTTTAGAGTGCTAACAATGGGTAGTTTCTCTACATGCTTTTATTATACCAATATGATATTGCTTCAAATTTACTTTATGTATTTTATGTATAGTTGTAAATGTCAATAAATAAATAATAAAATAAAATAAAGAAACCTGACTCCCTTTTACCCTGTTATTTGTGTTTTAACTTACTTATTTATTCATTATGAACGTGTGTTGCGGATCGCTGGAGGGGGGAGGTATGAAAGAGTGAAATAGAGAATAGTATATATAAGGTTGAGAAAAAAGATAAAGAATGAATAAGGAAAATGTAATATTGAGTGAGAAGGTGGAAAAAAATAAATAAAATTGATAAAACAGATAATATTCGAGATATATAGTCAATGATTGTTTTAAAAAAAAATTGTATCTTGTATCTTTGTTAACATATAATAGTCTTTATATATTCAAACAAATATTGATAAGTATGCTGTTCCAGATACTCAATATATTTGGGCGTTTCTCTGAAGACACATTTAGATATTTTGCTTTAGAATTACAGTTAATCAAACGTATTAATATTCACTTCGTTTATACGCACTAAGTTGGATCTTGGGACTTCACCTCACATATGAACTTAACTAAAAAATAAGTCGGCTACACAAGTACCATAATTTCTTTTTGTTCCCTGTCGCGACTATTACATACTACCCAGACCCCCTTTCTATTCCACAAAGCTTGTAAATTTACAAGAACCCACGCCATTTCGCTTTATGCCTCAGCCACGGTACTTCCGCTCATAAAAGAGTGAGGAAATGGTCCCGACGGAGGAACAGCACTGGCTAAAAGAGAACGGAAATGACTTTTGAAAAAAGGAGGAGAGCCTTTATTGGGTGCTAAGTGGCTGCACCATTCCCCGAATGGGATTGTCCCAGATGCCATGTACCTGTACCTGTAGATGGTAGATGGTGGTTGACGACGGGACGTTTAGTCGGATCGCACCCTCTCCAGTTGTCTAATCTGGGTCTCCTTCCTTCCTGTCTCCACCCTTCCCTGCATAATCCCTTCCGCCCTCTTTAGTCTTCTAGGGGAGTGAATGAAAGGCGAGAGGATTCCTCCATGTCATGTCCAGGTAAAGAGAAAACTCCTGTCGCCTAGTGTCCGTCACTTCGTCGCCATGGCTATTTGTACATCCAGTACTAGGGTTGAAAGGAACACTTAATTTAATGTAACAGAGGAAGAAGCCATGATTGGAATTTATTTTGTGAAAAATACAATAATTACGTCACAGTCATTAAGTTCCCATCATGACACGCCCATTTGAGCATATTATTAGAATCATAATCGAAACATACAACAATTACAAAAGTAATTTTAATTTTACAATAATGTATAATTTCCACAAAAAAAAAAAAAAAAAATTAGATACAGAGAAGAAAATTAAAAAAACTAACTGACAATATAAATAGGTAGTTACAAGATATCTGTACTATTATAATATTGGATTAGATTGGTGAAGTAAAAGGAAGGAAAATAGAGAGTTTTAAACGAGGGAAGGGTTAGTACATGACGTATGTTAAGGCGGATCCACATGTTGGCCGCTCGCCACGAATCAGAGGCTTGTACAAATGCTCGGTAAACAAAGAGCGGGCCATCCACATGACAGTGTTATTCAGTGAGGCAAGCATGGTGGACGTACAAGTGGTTTCAGCCATTGCACTGGGATTATATTATTTTTATTACAATGAAAATGAAAGGAAATTAAATATAAATAAATAAGATTAAATATAAAACTTATTATACAAATTAACTGCAACCTTCTAACAGCTTTCAGTTGCAACTAGACAAAGAACAATGGCGGAGATGCTACACGAGCGCTCTCACGAACCTCTTTGATCTGTGTCCAAAAACCTACTCTGGACGGATCGGCAACGAGCTTAGGCCAACTCGAACAAGCCACCCATCCACATGCTCGTGCATGTCCGAGTTCCCTTGGCTCGGCTAACATGTAAAGACCCCTTTAGAGGGAATGGAGTTCCAGTGATATGCAACTCGGGGTAGAAATGATTTATTAAACGCAGCAGTTCGGTGAGGTGGAATGTAGCTGTCAGATAAACGGGACCTGGTAGTACGAGATTGGACTGAAAATTTGAATAGCAGGTTTTCTAGGATATAGGAGGGGCGCTACTATAGGGGGTGAGTACTAATTACTTGGAATAGGAAGGAAGCTAAATAAGCGAGAAACGAAAATAAATCGTACTACGCAATTCATAAGACGTTTAATTTCGTATTCGAGATTACCCGAGAGTCCGTCGTATGCCAGGCAGCCACAATTAAAGTGGGGGAAAACAAGAGAGGAAACAATGAAGTTGACGGGTTTTAAGTGGAAGGAGATAACGAAATGTAGGTCTCATAAGGACTATTATGATTGGTGATGTACACAACACACAATTTTTTTTAAATATAAAAGTTATTGCCATGAAAGTACTTTTTTTCAAGGAAGCGCGGTGGCACCTTGGTAAGGCACGATGCTACCTACTCCAAGGACCAAGTTCCAAACCGGCTGGGCAGGATATTGTTTCTGTTACGCTGTACCCGAAGTTGTGGATCAACCTTGTGGGTTCTGGAGCCATCTTGGGGTCCATCCAGCCTCATAAATTGGGTTAAAATCGAGCGTGATTTGACCAAATCACCTCCTTACAAAACCGTTGGTCTAGTAAAAGTACTTCCTTATAAACTCCTGCACCCATAACCCTTCATGGGTTGTAGCGGTACAAATTTTAATTTTTAGTACTTTCTCAATAAGCCCGGCGGAATTGTCATACACTTAGCGGCAGTGAAGCTACCGTCACGGCGAAGCCAGTATATACGGTGGTACTTAAAGGTCGTGTAGCTAGTACAGTCGCGGTAGTGAAGGACTGTCACCATTAATGAGTAATAATTTTTTTTTAATAAAACTTATGATAATAATAAACAAAAAATATTACATTGGGCGCACCACTGTTGAGATATCATAAAAATGTGCCTACAGACACAAAAAAATTGAGAACCACTGCTTTTTAAATATATATACATAAACTTAAGTATCAGTGAAAGCAAAATGTTAAAAAAGAGAAGAAGGAATAAGATCTAACACTCTTGGACTGCTGTAAAACACTGGCTTTATTGAGTTCGGTACAAATCTTTGAATAAATTCGATCAGCTGATCCCCTCAGTCAGCTGACATCTAAATAACAGTTGACTCATACCGTAACTCCCCCCACCAGTTTACGAACAATCCTCGTAAACTAATACTATATAATATAATAACATAGAAAACAAAAACAATAAAGAAAAACTATTTACAATAAAAAAAAATCCTATATACATATCATTGATAAAACTCACAAGCTCCCTTAAATAAACGCTAAATACATAATTTAAACCTAATAATAATTTTTTTTTTTTTAAATTTCATTCAATAAATGAACAAGTTAGAATGAAAAAGCAATTAGTCACAAAAAAAATTGAAGATGATAAAATAACAAAAAAAAATTCTTAAAAGGAAAAAATAATCCGATATCTAAAGTTCCCGGGTTTCGGCACCACTTAAGTATCAGTGAAAGCAAAATGTTAAAAAAGAGAAGAAGGAATAAGATCTAACACGCTTGGACTGCTGTAAAACACTGGCTTTATTGAGTTCGGTACATATCTTTGTGTAAATTCGATCAGCTGATCCCCTCAGTCAGCTGACATCAAAAAAACAGTTGACTCATACCGTAACTTATATATATATATATATA
>NW_027108734.1:789455-808592 GCF_000696795.3 Halyomorpha halys | reverse complement strand
TTTTAAAAATATCTTTTACTTAGCCAATGTACACGGGGACACTCTATGGCCATGGAGGACTGTCACCTAAGGTCTATTAATAAGTAATTAATTTTTTCCCATAAAACTTAAGGTAGTAAAAAAAAAAATTACAGTTAAAGTTATATTAATTATGATTTATTATAAAATTAACATTTAATTAAAACAGTTAAATCGCTTTTTAAATTGGTTATAAAATATACATTTTTATTGGTTTTATCTATTTCAGAAAAAGTTAGTTTTCTGGAAATTGTATTTTAACAATATCAATAGAGAAATTTATATGTATGATTTCAATACCATTATCGATTTTTTTTTGTTAATTGAAACTTATTAAATCTTAATTTTTAAAAAATGACTTATTTACGTTGGGTGTTAAATTTTACAAGTGTAGGCCATTGGTTAGGTAACTATTGTTCAATAGGTTATATAATTCTATATATAAATATAAAATACAACATAAAATAATACATATAAAAGGGAATATTTAGTTAATGTCATGCTACAGGCAGGTGGGTTCACAACTCCTACTCCATGCCATTCCGCAAACTGACATTTGATACCAATCTGAAATAGCCTTCTTACACAACTCTATAATGGGGGAGGAGTGGAACTATGCAAGGAAGTGGAGGTGTTTTTGCACTATACAACGTATATTTAAAGTATTCATCAGTTTGGTTTTGTTTTTGTTTTTTCTCGTTCAAATGGTTTTGTAAACAGCAGACTTCTTAGAAAGCACTACAATCCCCACGTTTCAGCCTTGGTTTGACTTGTTTGGGTGTTTGTCAGGCTTTCGACGAAATCAATTATAGACTATGGGTGGTCCGATACCGTACGAATTGCTTCCTTTACGTCAAACACGCTGAGTGTATTGACTGTCTTGAAATGTAAATAATTATAACAATTTTAAGAAATTTTAATTTTAATTATGGAGTTTGGAAACATTAATCCAAATTTTAATGTCTCAGAGCAGGAATTTGCTAACTAAGGCCCGACAAATTTTTTTTCTTTACATTTTAAAATTCATAAGTATTGGTATTGGTATAAGTGATATACAACTGCCTTAGAGCTGTCGCTGAGTACCAACCTAGGCAGTTGGAGAGCGTCCAGATTCATTCCTCAGGACCGCTGAGAAATAAAAATTAACTGCCCCCACGAATCGAACCCATAACGATCCAAACCAGGCGCTCTGGAACCTACCCGTCATGTCCCTAAATTTATAAGTAAGAATATCATGTAAAATAATAATAAACGACCAATTCAGATACATAATAATACGTAATGAAACTGAATATTTGAGCTGCCATTGATGATAGCAGTTAATGGGCGTGATGATAGCTTATGTTAAAAGATATGGAGGATAACATCATCTTTTCATTTTTTTAATTTCCTTTAACTAATACTATTCGGTTAGTTTTTTTGAAGTGAAACTTTTTATCTTCTATGCGCCAAGCTGACCTGTTCCCCTGATGGTCTATCTGTTTCGGCGACCAAAAGTATGGAATGGCTCCTATAATGAAGGCACTACTAAGCAAACTTACCTTCTCTAGCGCTCTTTGTGGGAAGTAGAAGAAACTGATGGCATAGGAGAGCCATCTTTTTCTACAAGCAGCCTTTTTCTTCACTCTTATTCAGTGTAAAAAAAACCATGAGTGAGTAAAGACATGCTTGAGTGCCTACCAGCGACAGAGGAGAGAGAAATATAGGAGTGCGGAGAAGAAAAAGAAAGAATGGATTGAGTCTACAACATCCATAATCATCATCAATAGGCATATCTACAGTTTTTCTAGACCCATGATCAAAATCATGTGATACAAACAAGCTATACATTATCTTGTTTATTCTTATATTCATTAATATGTGGTATAAGTTCCATGATACGTACAAAAGATATTTTTAATTTATCTTTTCAAACACGTAGATACATCACCCATCACTTTTCCATTAGTTATTGTTATTAATATTTGCATATTTTCTTAGTTGTTATTTATCCTTCCACATGACTAGGAGGCAATAGGTTAATAATTGATTCCCATTAAATCCAAAAAAGCTCTACAATAGTACACCAGACTCGCACCACGGAGGTTTTAAGTTCTTGTACATTATTAATTGGCATAATAATGTGATACGTCCAAAAAATATTTTAATCCATCTCTTCGTAGATCCTACTAAGATACGTGTTTTATTTAAGTGCTTATGAATGTCTGATCTATTGGATGATGGCTAGCAATCATTTTAAGATTCCAAAACAATATTTTAAGCTTTTACCATATCAAAAGGAAACGCCTTATAAATTTTGGAAGAGCTTATGCAACGTCACCTGCAGAGAGCAATTTACGAGTAGGTAAGGCGGAACACGAGGTTGCGTACGCTCCTTTGCCCGATGGAAATAGGACATACTCCCACGACGTAGCGGCCTACAACGAAGCTGTCCTTAACATCACACGTCAGCAGACCAAACGTCGCCAACACACATCAAATACGAATCCTTGGATGTCATTGTTAATCACTTATTCAGGAATCAATCACAGGCAAATTAGACAAGTAAGAAAGAATAGAAGTCGATAATTTAAAATTTACCGAGTGGATACATGAATATCGATTTAACAGGCGTGGTTGAATGGATTGATTTTTTTTTTTATTTATTGAAATTTACAACAGTATTAACTAAAAAATACAACTAGTAAATGTGATGAGAATTTTATTACATTTGTACAACTCCAATTACATTTCAAGATCAACTATTCAGAGCCCTTATATGATTATCATAAAAAAGAAAGCAGGGTTTGAAAAAAGTGTGGTTAGATAGTGAGGAAGTTTCTCTTGGAAGGATTGTTATCAGGTTTTGACCGAATTGGCAACATATGGAACATTAATCCCATTATGGATAATTTTATTTATGCCGAAGTAAGGAACATTGAGGGTTTTAGCTTGTAAAGATAGAATACCAGAGGAATTCGATGGCTAGGTGGAACGAGCACAAAAGCTCAATTCCGTAAGCCCAAATAGACTTTACTGTAGCCATGTAAATAAGTCTTTTGTAATTAATTAGAAGTTTAAACCGCTTGTATAGTAAGTGTTGTAACAGTCGACGTGTGGTCTTTTCAGTCTTATTTGAGGTCCTCAAGTTAGTAGTTTGCCCAGATGAAGTCCTAGATAGCAGGTCTACTCGACAGAAATTAGTGGAATATTTTTAAAGGATACGGAATAGTAGGTAGTCATATGTTTAGGGCGAAGGTTAATGGTGGTTTGAGTGGATTTATTAGACTTTATTTCAATTCCCCGTGATATAGGATTGGGAAGTTTGGGATACATGGTCATAATTCACTGTATTTGAGAAAGGTGCCCCCCTCACATTTGAATAGAAATTCACGTTTCCATCTAATGGCAGATATAAGAAGATAGCCATCTTGGTCCTTACAAGAGAAGAGTGAACAGTGTCTCTATAGCCACATCCTTTTCTGGCTGAGATCCACAATGCATTATGAGTAAATAATAACTACACTCCACTTAGGCAGGGGACTGAAGGCAGGATAAAAGAGGAAAGAGAACATCATCGAAGAACCAGTCTTCAAGCAAAGAAGATGAACCATCAAAAAACGAAAAATAATAGATGTAGGTTACATCTATTATTTTTCGTAATATCATGTAATCAGTAATCAAAATTAATTCAACTAACCATATTGTTCAGCTCTTTGGCTTATTTCCCTATATCACCATTCTTTATGTATTTATTTAAAACTAATCAAATACAGCCCATTCCATTATTCATACCAGCGATACCAACATACAATTAATTTGCGTATTATCCTTCCAACTTTTACTCCGGGGAATATCTAAATTAAACAAACTGATTCGGCATAGCATTGGAAGTTAGATTTTTTTATTTACTAAAGGTGACTTCTTTAACAAACCCTTTTTAAATTAAAATAAAAACGACCCATGAAGAGTTAAGGGTGCAGTAAGGAAGGACTGTTACTCGACTAACGGTTGTGCAAGGATGTGATTTGGTCAGAATCACCCTCGACTGCCAGAATTTAAGCCAATTAAGGGTACACAATTTTAGAATAAATTACATATTCAAATATTCATCTGAACTTTAATGTTATAGCCTATTTCAAAAGCCTTATTCCGTTTATTTTTTTCTTTGTAAAATAGACACTACAGATCAACAACTACAAAAAAAATTTAATATATCTGCAAAAGATTAACTTTTTTATTAATTATTTTCCAAAAGTGGATATATCGATTTTTTAATGAAAGCTCCTAATTTACAAAGGGTTCATAAAACATATGATATCTATAAATACTTATTTTACCAGTAGAATAAATGAAACCTAAGTATGTGTTCTAGAAAAAATCTACTAAAATGTATTGTCTTGTGTTTTTTTGCACCTTTAATAGTTATAAAAACTTTTCTTTATTATAACATTATGCATCTTTTCAGCCCTTACTTTTGATGTAAATACATACATAATAAGAGGGACGCAGGTGTCTGCAGAGAGTGGAAATGGCCCAGTCGAGATGAGGATTGCTGACTCCCGACTAATAAGGCGATAGTGTTCTCCAGTGTAGACAAACACATTTCATAACTTGCATCGCCCACATCGTCACCCCAAAACAGATATAATAACACACCTTTACTCAACTCCCGTGGTAGGGTCTTTCTAATTTCTTCATCCCAAATTGGAAGAGGCGATCTCTTTCTCGTTTCCGCTCAGTTAAGTAAGTACCATTATCTTTCCAGAACATTGTTCATCTTTATCTAAATTTAAGTCTTTATTTATGACAAGAAAATGGTAGGGAGAACAGTCAGGTAAAAACACAAATAGGAAAAACTTATTAATTACTGCCAACATTTCTGACATAATTTCAGGCCTAAAACAAAAACGACATATATATAATAATCAAATGGAATTAAAAAAAGAGAGAATAAGAAAATATAGGGAAAAAGGTAGAAAAGAATAAAATGTAGTTAACAAAAAATACATATCGATGTACCAATACCTTAGAGAAAATGTAAATGCTTACAATAGGGGTATTCATGATCTATGTTAAAGCGTGTTAAATGGAAAAACTCGTGTTAAATCGAAAAAAATTGCCTTCTTTTGCCGTGGTAAAACGAAATAACATTTAACATGGCTGAGAGTCTGTTACTTGGTCAGTTAAATCGAAAATGACGTCACACAATAGACCAGTTGAGATCGCCGCCATATTAGTTGTTGTGACTTTCAATACAGTTGTCAATTAGCTCATCTTCATTCTCTTCTTCACAAGTTTGAAGATCAATAAGACACTCATAAGCTAAACTTTCACACAAATTCCACTTTTCACTCACTCTAGGCATGTTTTAATTAATTACTTAAACCAAAACTGAAGTAAACAATAACATGAGGGTCTGGAAGGAAGGTTATAAACATAAAGGCTTATACAACAAGTTGCTGAGAAAATCCGCTAGGGATTCTTATGCATTTAACGTTTAACATGACTTCAAATAGGGCTGCTCACAATCCTATAGTTATAACATTTAACATGGTAAAACATATAACATTTAACACAACATCATGAATACCCCTAATGTATAGACTGAAATAAAAAAGGAAACTATAAACTAAACTAACTGTTAGAAGGAAATAGGATTTTTTTTTTATTTATTTATTTTTTTTTTAAATTTTTATAATAAGATTTAAGTGAAACTAAATACTGAAAATGAACAGGTGATGAATAAATTATACGAGAATATGAATTAAACAATGATCAGCGGCTTGTGAAGCGAATAGGTAAACTCAGGAAAAGACAGGAATAGTCGAATGGAGGGAAATTAAAGAAAAACAAAAAATAAAAGCAGAATAAATAATAACAATTAATAATGTAAGGAGTTTTACGAGAAAAAAAATTAAGGGTGCAATAATACATTAATTATTAATTAGTATTTGAGATACATTAACGGGAGACGGTTCTAATTGCATCAAGACGCTTTCAGAAATGAGTCTCTTGTCATAGTTTCGGACTGAAGTTTGTATCTTTATTATTTAGTATTGATATAGTCTTATTTATTTAGTCTTTATTATGTGACCAGTCCATTTCATATTTTGAACAGATCAAAAATATCATGAAGGCAGCGTGTTTAAAGATAGCTTATGGTGAAAATTTTATTATAATTAATTCAACCACAGTTTAATTATCAGCAACATTTTGTACGATGTAGTGCTATATAGCGCTTAGTCAGGCACTTAAGGTACTTTAGGAAGTAATGTTATTCTCTTAAAAATCTTCTTCATCTTTTCATTTACTCAGTAGAAAAGAACCCACCAAAGAATGAGTTTGGGAAGAAATGAAAGCAGACTTCAATTGTTTCATTCATCAAGGCTTGGATATTTCACTTATATCATATTTATTTATTGGCCAAAAAATTCCTTCCTCTGTTTTTTTTTTTTTTTTTTTTTTTTTTTTTATATGTTGTGTCTTAACTTAAGTACATCACATATTCATATTCCTTTTTTTTAATATAATTTAAAGTTAATTTTGAAAATGTATTCAATCAATTTAAATCAAATCATATCATACAGTCCATCCCATCGTAACCTAGCCCTAATGCACTTTAAAGACCTATAGGTAATATTTAGCTTTACCCTAAACTGCCAAGATCACAAAACAATTTCATCCAACTATTTGTCTTTCCTCATTTATCGCTACATGGATCTGATAGAACTCCACAACTTATTTAAGATATATGTTAAGATCGGTAGAAGGTATAATATACGTAAGATAAAACTCTTGTGTGACTGTCCGAACATCTATGCTGCCTAGTACGTTGGCATCTAGACGGAATGCCGTCCCAAACTCCAGAAATTTTTCACCACCCAAGGTAGATTCCATTACTAAAGATAAAGAGGAATTCTTTCTTGTATATTTCACGATCTGCGTTGCAAAAAAAGTCTAAAGAGCAAATAGATATAGGTTTATTTTATTTTTTTAAATCAGGCCCTTTTCTGGTAAAACCGATCATGGCAGATAGTATTTCTTCGAATATAGGAAACCAATATTGAATTAACCATACTTAAATATTAATTGTTCATGTTAAATAAATAATGAAAAAACCAGGCTGTTGCTAGGGCTAGCGGAAGATGCTAGAACGAGATGCAACGAGGAGGAATGGAGAGACTAGATTTGATCAGGTGTACGTGATGTGTCTTTGGCCTCAAGCGAACCCCTATACGGCGGTGAGGTTTACAAGAATGTCTTGTAAAAGTTAACTAGACCTCGAAATAGTAGCATACATTTTTATTTATTTAATGCTATAGCCGCTCTTAAACAGAAAAATGATAATGTTTGCAAATATATTTCGAAGGTGCCAGACGATTCTAGGATAAATTCAAAAATTTTAATGGTATAGATAGTTTAGACGGTATAAACAAAAAAAAATGGTTGATGTCAATTGGGCATTGATATCTCTTTGTGGCATTTTCCTCGAAAATAACTTATTATTTTCTTAAGTCTTAACTTCTAAAGTCAAAGTCTTAACTTTTGTACTGCATTGGAACTCATTATATGTGTATACATTTGAGATTATTGGTGGCTTACTACCATATATTATATTTATATTTTTCCTCTACATTTACATCTTCAATCCGGAGTCTTAGTGAGTCTCTCCATATCCTGTACGCTTTCGAGGATTAACTTGAACAGCATTGGTGTGAGTCCATCTCTCCGTCACTAGATACTTTTCCTTATCTCAGAACTTTGCATTTAGGATAATTTGTATTTAACCTACTCAACGGAGACACTTAGTTGAATCCTGATCATGCTAAAACCATTTCTGTCAACGGAATCATTAGGAACTCAGAGCCTTATGCTACTGGATGCTGTTATCATCTTTGCTCCATTGGTAAACAGGTAATTTTGATACAGGACTCTGCAAGAAGAATTGTCTTCGAATACCTGGAGCACGTTAGAATTACAGATCTGGTCTGACTCGCATAATCAGATGAATCCAATAGAGAGTGTTTGTGGGATAACTTGCTTGTACATGTACTGCATCGTTATCCTTCTAGTGACTTAAATCAGCATCCCTGTAATTTCTTTGAATTAGGAAAATTCAATTTTTTCTTTGCCGAACTGGGTTCGGATCTCTCATAGTACAATAGAAGGGAAAAATGGCCTTAAATGAATCATCAATACTTTAAAAACACTCTTTTTTTTAAAAAAAAAAAGTTTTACCGAAATCAAAATAGCTTGATCCAATTTGATGAACTGAAAAACTGAGACACGGTTATTTGGACTTAAAAAACTATAGTTGAGAAAAAAGTCAGTCATTTCACTCCAATTTTTTATTACTTTAAAGAAAACTATGTATAATTACTAGTCAAAACTGATGAGTCTGGCAAACATAGATTAAGAGAATAAAAGATGACAGCTATTAAAGTGTTATTCAAGGCTCTATATATCTATAACTACGTACAGCAATAAAAAACCTAATAGAAAATCATTTAAAGAAGATTTAATTTGCTAAACCATGGGATCTAAAAGAGCTATTTAAATTCAATAGTTCTCGGGGAATATACATATTTTTTTAAATCAACATTTCACAAAAATTATACCGAAAAAATCAGTAGTTAGTTAATATTAAATAGATCTTTTCCCTATTAATTAACTATTAAAACTGAATTTCTGTCAAAACTCAACATTGCAAACACTCCCTCTTATATATTCCATAAATAAGAACTGAAAGTAAAAAGTATAAAAATCAATTTCTCATTCGTAATTTATCTATTGGATATTATTAATAGACATTATTTATTTATAGTAGACTTTAATTAATCTAGAATGAAACTAATTCAAACCACAAATTAATAAAAAACTGACAGAATCTATGTTATTTATTTTTTGCTGTTAAGTATATATATATATGTATTCTGGATATAATACGCTGAAGGCTAGATGCCGGATGAGCACGTTGCCTATCCCGGGATAGGGGCGGTGAATGGATGAGCCGGAGCATTGAGGCACTAGTAATTGTCCTCCATTGATGTTGGATATAATTAAGGAATAAAGCTAGCGTAGCTATGGCCGGATTGCAGTAATAATACAGTTCCAGGGAGGTATAAATCTAGTAGAGGTATCTCATTAGGTAGAGACGGGTACTGTTCTCTTCGTCTACTATCTTCTTTGGAATTCATTCGATCCTTAGAGTCCAATCTCGACCAGATACAAAATGTTTCTTAATAAATCCAATTAAAGATCGAGAAGGTTCTGATTTTTTAAATTTTTTATTTATTGATATTTACAACACTATTAAAAAAATCTAATAAATGAGATATAATGGAATGATAAATTCTTGTAGAGAATCTATCCATAGATAGAACTCCAAATATTTCTGAAGAAAAATGTCCAAGAGGATTATCAGACATTGAAGAAGGAAATTCAGAAACATATGGGTTTGAGTGTTAAGGGAGTTTATTATAGAATTAGAGTATTAAGGTATCTATCAGGACTTTTATTTGTGACTAAGTAAGGAGCATTAAGGATTGGATAAAAGAGGAATTCGATAGTTTTAGTGTAGACCTCAAACTCAACTTTAACAACAACATAGGCCTTACTATGGTCATGTAAATAAGACTTTTGTAATTAATTAAATTAAATTCTAGAAGTCAAATTTTGATTAATTTCATGAAAACTTGGTTATTTTGAATTTTAAGAGAAATTCGTGCCATTTTCTCAGTTTTTGCTACATAATTTCAAAACCGTGCGGCTGCTTTCATACCAAAATTAGATTTGTACCTTTTTTCCAAACAGCTATTTTCCCACCAACATTGTGGTTATTGTATCTTTTTGGGTAAAATTTCATCGAAAATATTCATTACAATTTTTTACTTAATGAGAAAAAAGTCAATTTTTGGTAACGTGTATCTTGGAAAGTTACATTTTGGTTTCAAATTGTTCCAAAGTTTCTGTCAATCAACGTAGTTATTCAGCACCTTTTAGCAAACAATTATCGTGCATGTTTCTGCATAAGAAAACTTGAATAATAAGAAATGATGGTTTCGATTATTATTAGATGTATAAAATCAAAATTTCATTTTTAGAATATTATTAAAGCAATTTTTGTTTTCTATCTATGCAAGAAAACAATTTTCAAGATCCGTGAAAGGTGAAAAAAAAATCAAATAAAGAGTTCGAGATTACAGTCGTTGTAATTTTACATTATATTTTCCTGTTGTACTGAACTCATCAGCTCAGGATGCTTAATTAGCTTATCTTTTCTTAATAAGAATGACCCGAGTTTACTTACAATTCCTGTATAATGGCCAGATAACCAGTAAGTTTACAAATATAATAATTCCACAAAGCCTGATAAAGATAAGAAAATTAAATTGCCCCTGAAGGAAAGAGATGAAGACTTTAACCAGAAGTAATTCCTTACCAAGTTGGGCAATATCCTAAGCTAGTTAGCAGCAAGTGTCTAGGGATAATAAATCTGCCCCGGGGCACCTGCTGAGTGGCAGCCCTCCTTCGGTATAAGTATATTTGGAACTGGAGGAGTTTGTGCTGTGGGCGAGTATAATACTGACCACAGCGTGGGGGCAGTTGTTAGAGCCTTCCTCGAGGGGTTGAACATTTCTCATCACGGTCGGGATGGATTTATGACGCAGATAGGAGGAGAGGTGGGAGGGAATGCGGTTGTGAATGATGGTCAGCTCAATGGGGCCCCAAGGTCTTCCCCTCCCCCCTCGCCAAATTCTTACACCGCAGGCCTCCTCGGAGCAGGGCGGGCAACACAAACAAGACGCGCGTCCTGCCTCTGCTAGCTGGAGTTCGTGCTGGGGAAGAGTAACACAATGTTAGTAAACCTCTTGTATCAACAATAATATTTTTAAGTCAGATTAAATCTTGTTTAGAACAGTGAGCCAATCTCTACATGATCACAAAATTGATAAAGAAGTCAATTTATTATGCAGATAACAAGCTGTTCATCTTCCTATTACATACAATTACTGCAGAACCTCGTTTATCTGGAACGATGTTGTCAAAGCTAATCCATAATACCTCTGAATTCATATTAAAAAAAATGGTGTGATCATTAAATGAAAAATTCTTGAAATTAATCGAGTGGATTCAATATAATTTTGGTCCTCCGAGCCGGATTTTGTATGGAATTTCTTTGAACTTTATATTAAAAAGCAATAGCATGATCAATAAATAAAAAATACTTGATTATAATGACATTTATTGAAGTAATGCAGAATGAAAAAAATAAAACATATCGATACAATTGTGACAATCACACAAATTTGATGGAATAACTGAATAAGCTTTTTTTCCCCCCAATATTTTACATAGATCTCATATTCTTCATAAGACCATCTTGAAGAAGACATAAATTTAAACCTGCCATTGTTATTTTCTGCGTCTTATTTTTCTTCAAAGCTATTCGTCTTCCTCGTAATCATTTAAAAAGTCAGATTTCGTACCAAATTTTTTCTTCTTTGATATTCTTTTTCATTTCAATATGAGTATTCTAAATTTTTATCTGAACTGATCAATATTGAAGGCTATAGAATGGAAAGAATTTTTTAGAACACATTTTAGATGAAAACAAATTTTTGATAGAATATTGAAATGATACAACTGCCATTCTAATACCACTTTCAGCCTAAGAAGCATTGAAACCTCGGATAACACCGTTAAGGTAAATAAGTATTAGCTATTTCAAACTTTGGCACGTGGAGCTTACAAGAAAAGTGCATAAGTATAAGTCGCGAATTGGTTTATGGAACATTTACAACAATATAAGGCAAATAATGGGAGCTTGAACATTGAACAGCACTCAGTTCGGAGTAGGTGAGGCATTCCTTCTCAGGCGACAAGACAATACTAAACATTTAATGTCTTTTCCTTATCGAAACTTTATTGCACACGGACTATTAGTCAAAAATTATAAATAATATAAACGTTTTAAAGTTCATTCTGGTAAAGGATACAGGGTGGCAATTTAAATATTATATGTGAGTAGCAAGCATATCTATTAAAGAAATCATAAAAGACCATATACACACACACACACACACACATGTGAAAGATGTATATATGTGTGTGAATATAATAATAGTTTTATATATATAAAGACTGAATATAACTAAAAAAAGAAGAGTTTCTTACATCTATAAAAAATATTTTTGTATATAAATCAAAATGTTTAGCACTGCGTACTTTAATTGCTTTTTTGTAATAGAAATTACACGCTTCCTGCTAGGAGTAGATTGCCTTCTTCAAGCACAACATTCCAACAAAATAACAAAACACTTTGCCAATTATATTATATAGGGTTTTTTTTTAAGCCCGATAGAACTTGAAATTGTAAAAAATAACACAAAAAATTAAATTGTAATCAAAATTTTTTTTTTATTCGAAAGATCAATACGTGACATTAACATTTGAAAATGATTTCGGGCATATGGGCACCGCGGCTGTTCTTGACGAAGCGCATTCTGTAAAATTGTGTTCAGCGATGAGGCGCATTTTTGGCTTAACGGGTTTGTTAATAAGCAAAATTGCCGCATATGGTCGTGCGATTTGACACCTCTCGATTATTTCCTGTGGGGCTACGTGAAGTCACTGGTTTATGCTGATAAACCAGCAACAATTGACGCCTTGGAGGACAGCATTGTTCGTGTTATTCGTGACATACGGCCAGCAGTGCTCGAAAAAGTGGCCCAAAATTGGACGTCCAGAATGCGCTTCGTCAAGAACAGCCGCGGTGCCCATATGCCCGAAATCATTTTCAAATGTTAATGTCACGTATTGATCTTTCGAATAAAAAAAAAATTTTGATTACAATTTAATTTTTTGTGTTATTTTTTACAATTTCAAGTTCTATCGTGCTTAAAAAAACACCCTATAGTATACGTCTCGGCGTCAGGATATTCTTCAATTTTAAAAAAATAATTTTTACCAACAGGTTTCGCCTCCCCGGAAAAAAAAACAATTAATCGGTGACAAATCATTCATTAATTTTAATATCACATATTAAGACTTCGAGAATATTAAAAGTCGGATAACTGTACATTTGTGATTCTGATATTACATGTAATATTTTTACATGTGAAAAAAAGAAAAACTTTGTTAATAGTTGAAGAGTTTATAGTTTTATTAAGACTTAAACTAACAAAAAAAAGTAGATCACCAAAAAAATCCTATAGACCTGGTAGAAAAAAGTTAAAACCCACAGAAATAGTTTCTTTAACACCAAGTAAATTAACCAAATTATCTACCTTCTAATTAATTTGGAAGGGCTGAAAAGCTTCAATAAAGAATTGGTGGAGATAAAATTCAGATTTTTTTTTTCATTTAATTCTCTATTACCAGATTGAAAGGTAGATGTTACATCATTATTATTTCAATTTTATCTTCTCTTAGCTACTGACGATATGAGAGATTGATCTCGTGCAAAAGACAACAATAACTAACTATTCATAATGTGATAATTATTGAATAATTTAAAATAATAAAAATAAATTATATATATAAAAAAAATAGTTATGTAATTGAAGAATGGATGAAAAAATATTACCAAACAAAAACGACTAATGTTTATAGAAATAAATAACTAATTTAAAGGACGAAAAATAATTTGAGAAAAAAGAAAGAGTAAAAATTATTATTGTGTCGTACAATTATTTCCGAGTAAAACTGTAAATGTTTTATATGCTTTTAAATTTCCAATTACATGTTTCAGTTGCACTATTATTATATTAAGATAATGTTAAATGGTCAAAACATAAAAAAATAGAGGTTTTGAAGGAAAATTACACTGAAGGTATTGTTTCTTACAATTGAGCCGTTTATTAAGTGGCCTAAGTCCATTTGTCAATTATTTCTGGTTGCTCTTGTTTACATGTACAACTTCAAGGTATCTATCAATAATGCGTTAGAGGTTATATTGCGAGTAAATACGATAAGATTTAAGAGTTAGTTTAATAATTCATTAAAATTTATAAATTATTTTGGCAATTTTAGAGATTTTGGCGTAGTAGAAATGGAAATTAAAAAAATATTTTCTGTTTATCCCTTGAGATTATTACAATATTATAAAAAAATGTAGGAAAGGTAACAACTTTATAGTATATGAGATGGGACAAGATTTTGTATTAACAACATTATCATAAGACGCAATTTTTAAAAGGATAAAGTAGATGAGTAGTAAATTGTTTTGTAATTTTGTACGTTATATAGTTAAATAATGTTTTGAGTATTATAAATTATGTTTTAGAAGTGTATATAAATATGTAAAATAAAATGAGTATTTTTCGAAAATTCATTAGAAGCAAATTAAATTGTGTTGAGTGTACTTGTGCTCCTTCAAATTTTATAACGAATCTGGTTGTTAATTCCGAAAGTGGCCTCTATTCTTGGTAAGAAAACGTATATTATTTACTTAAAAATTGCTATTATTTTTATGGGAATTATAAATTTAACACAGTTTGTCTCATTACTATCCTGTATATTTTTAATTGCAACACAAACCCTGAAGTATAAATGTAATAAGGCCACTTTCAAAATAAACGGCTCAATTACTTCAGAGTAATTGTTCTTCAAAATGACTACTTTTTTATATTTTGAACCGTTTAATGTTTATATTAGTTTAATTATAGTGCAACTGAAACATGTAATTAAATTACTCATTTAATGATTCCTACCCAGCTCTGATACATGAGTAGGTGAGCCAATCTTGACTGAATAATGAAAGATGGGATTTGCGATTCCGAAGTGTCAGGATAGTATATATATATAAATAAGATATTAGTAATCGTTAGTAATTGCATATAAAAATCAATACACTCCGGTAAACGATTCAATCCGTTAATTAGGAAGAAAGCGATTACCGGTTACTCGGTACCCAGTAGGCGGTTCTAAAAGCCTTCCACTATATGAATAATTAATGTGGCGAACCAGAAGAAGAAAAGAAGAAGAAGACAAGGAGAGGAACAATAAGAATGGTAGTAGTCTCCCTCTTTATGAATGGACTCCGAGACCCCGGCCATTACAACTAATACCTAATTCATTGAGCTTGCTCCCCTTCATGTAAATCACTCCTCTTCTAATCTCTGTCGTAAAAACCCCTTTCCATATTATGATAATTACTCTTTCATTCGCTCATAAAATGCCTCTTAGCCTTGCCCTTTTATTACGGAGCAATAAAAACTTACTTTATAACTGTTAGTGTCCCCCGTTTATTCCCTCCTCGTATATTTCCTTCCTTAAGAAATAAAAATAGAGGAACATGAGACAGTTTTTTTATTTTATTTTTTTTACCCCTTTAGTTCGATCGTGTTACCTGTGGTCCGGCTTTTTTAGTTTTAAGGACTTTTTTGGATGAGATTCAACCGCATGTAAGCCGTTTTAAAATTTCATTAAAATGTCAAGAGATGTGTAATGTGTCCTTATTTAATTAGATCCAAATTATTTTGGAGGTTCTAGATCGAGAAAAAAAAACTTCCAATATCCAATTGAAATACACCACTTTTCCAATCAAATGTTAAATTTATTCATCATCAGATCATAATGGCATGATACAGGTATGTATAGAAACAATTCATTAGTAGCACTCTAAAAACATTTTTACAATATAAGGTCTCTAGACCATCTTCTTTTCAGGCGCCTCGGAGAATTGACATGAATGAAAAAGGAAGTAAGGTTAGAAACTAATGGGTCTGAGTGGTTAGGGAGTTTGTAATGGAAGGTTTGATATATGGTCGGTTACATAAGGACCATTAAGGGATTTATGGATGATTTTATTTGTAACAAAGTAAAGAGCATTGAGGATTTCACGAAGGATTTTGGATTGTAAGGATTGGATACGAGAGCAATTCGAAGGTTTAGTGGAGCCCCAAAGCTCAACTTCGTATGTCCAGATAGTCCTTATTATAGTCATGTAAATCTTTTGTAATGAATTGGAAGTTTAGACCGTTTGTTTATTAAGTGGTGTAATAGTTTAAATTTAATTTTTAAATTTAGATACGCCACTTTTCTTATGAAGATTTCACAGTTTAGAGAAGATAAAATTTAATTACGATATTGTGTTATTATTTGAAAAAATAAGTTAGTTATAAGTTTCATCACTTATAACATCATCCACATTTTTATTGTGAGGCTAGCGGTGAAAGGTCGTCAACGGTTTTATGAGCTGTCAGTTGAATAATAAAATAGTGGTTGAGAATTATACTTAAAGCTATAAAAAATTATACTTAATTAGTGTGACATTGTCCGCTTAGTAATTGACTGCTATTCCAGAGACTAAACTCTTTTTTCTTTCTTTTTTTTTGTATCTTTCAATAATAAATGACCAAACAATTAATTTTTTTTTTCTCGTGTTATTTATATGTAATTTAATTATTATAGTTGTTATTTATTATATAACTTAAATCCTGTAATTGGATATTGAAAAATATTTTGATTTGGTTCGGAATGATATGGTCCACAGGTGAACGGCGAAGTCAATCCGAGCCTTCCTCTTCGCCGTGCCCTTCGGCCATGCGTCTTCTTCACCACCGACGAAGATGATGAAGAAGAAGACATCATGGTATATGGACGAGAAGACAGGATGAGCCGGAGGAGTGTGCTGCCTCGATTTCACACGCAATTTCCCACTTCCTCCCGTTTTTTCCCCTCCCAGGTTCCCCGCTCCCAAGAACCTGTTATTGAGTAGGGTTGGGTTTCCGTCCTCGCCTCTTAATTACACTCGTGTAGGCGGCTCAGCTCTCACCTATATCTATCCAGTCTACGGCAATATCCTTAACTTATATATATTATATAATATATTATTTGAAGATTCATAAAACAAAGCCCTCAAAAACACACAACTAAATATAAGTAAATAACCGATCAGGAAACGTTCGTCAATTCGAGCATCTTCATGATAGAAATTACGTTCGCATTAATACTAAAATAATTTATGGATTGTATTATTGATAATAGATTATAACAATAGCCCACATATGAGGAGTCCAAGAGAAAATGAAATTTAGTCCACCTATAATTAACATTAAAATTGTCGTCATATTTCTTGTAATGAATGAGAAATTCTATCGAATTGTGATATAGTTTTCACTAATATGTTATATTTCGTTTTTTTTTTTTTTTTTTAAGCAAACGAGTTAAACACTTATTTGTTTGGAAAAGAACAATTTTTAAGACCAAAAATTGTGATTAAAATCATTTTTCTCCCTAAAATTACACATCTTTTAATATTTTTTTTAATTTAGGAAATACTAGCCTTCAAACCAAACAAAGACGATCCATACCTTTGTGCAATTACAAAAAAGGAAGAAAAACAATAGTAAAAAAGAAAAAATAATAGAATATAACAAAAATAAAATAATATAAGTGTATCAAAAGGGAAATAAATTAAGAAAGATAAAGGGCTAAAAAATATACAAACAACTAAAATTATTTAATTGAAGGGGGATAAAGACTGAAAGCCTTTCTCAGCGCTCTATACAGACAGCCCTGACGAAGCTCTGCAAAGTGGGGCGAAACGAAGGTTTACAATAAATAGTTTTCTTGTACTATTTTGATACCTTTATTGACCGCAATCCAGATAATCCTCATTCAATCTACTTCATACGGTCAACCAACTTCTTTCAATAGAAATAATTTAATAATATAGAATAATATTTAGTTTTGTTTGTTAGTAGTTGGTTTGACCATTTACAAATAATGCCGGTACCATAATTACAAATAATGCCGGTACCATAATTACAAATAATGCCGGTGCCATGATTACAAATTATGGCCAAACATAATCTTCCAGTAAAAATATATTGCCCGTAAAAAGGATAACCCAGGAAGAGACAGTTGCAGAATGCTGAGAAGCTCATTGTTGCCAGAATGCTAAGAGGAAATTGGCAGGATCGGAAGATACAACAGGACTATTTAGAAATAATAAATAACTAAATATTATAAAAAATTGTCAAAAAAAAAAAGTTTCATAAAATAAAACAACTGCAAGGCCATTTGCACTGATGCCAAATAAATACAATAACTATAATATGACGTAAAAAAATATAACTTTTTAATAAAGCAAAAATCGTGACACAACCATACGGCAAGCTACATGGGTACAATAGCTAAAAAACCTTAACATTTTTTTTTTTAGTCCATTCATATATTATTTAAATATTTTTTGTTTGAGAGAACTTCTTTTGACTCTTTATCACGAGTTTACTTCTGTTTGTCCAATGTTTCGGTACTGAGGGCATTATGGAAGATACCTTAATTTGATATATCCCAATTTTATAATTTTTATAGTACGGGATATTATGTATAGTAGTTTATTATATTTTTATATTAATCACGTCAAACAGTTTAAGATACCTGGCCTCTTTATTAACACAGTCTCATTATATATATGTATATATATATATATATATATATATATTAAAACTGAGATAAATTAAATTCTCCTTAATAATTGCGTTAAGACCGAAATGTTGGAAAAACTGCAATTAACTGGAGGTAAACTGTCAAAATAAGTTCTCTCAAACAAGAAATAAATAATAATATAAATGGACTCAACAATTTGACTATTTAGTTTGTTTTTTTTAGCTATTGTTGATATGAAGCATTCCGTAAAGTTATAGCATAATTTTTTCAATTAAATTAAAAATTAAAATCTGTACCGCTACAACCTATGAAGGGTCAGAGGTTTAGTACTTTGTAAGGAAGTACTGTTACAATACCAACGGTTGTGCAAGGAGGTGATTTGGTCAGAATCACGCTCGTCCTTCAAACTTTTACCAAATTGAGGGTATACACTTTATGAAGCTGTGTAGACCCCAGGCATCCAAAAGGCACAGAGTTGACGCACGGCTACAGTGTAACATAAAATAATTTAAGCTCAGTTAAATTAAATTAAGCTCTCCTTTATAAATCACTGAGATATGAAACGTTAGAGAAAAGGAAGTTGAAAGATCATAAGAAGTTGTGTTTTAAGATAATTGTTTTATTGAAATGCAATTTTCTAAACATTTTTTTTTTTTTTTTTTATTATTTATTTATTGTAATTTACAACTGTACAAAATAATACAACAGGTAAATATGTAGTATGTTTCATATACACTT
>NW_027108734.1:786989-787915 GCF_000696795.3 Halyomorpha halys | reverse complement strand
ACACTTGAAAATCTTGGGAAGGAACCACCCATTGGTGGTACTTCAAACATTAATTTAAACTAGAAGGTCCCGTGGCCATCTTCTTTTCAGACGCACATAATATATAGATAATATATTAATTGACTTGTTTTTAATTTATAGATCAATTAAAAATAATAGTAAAATTAAAAAGCTACAATTGTTTGACAAAACACCTCCGATCGGCAGCATACCCGGAGTGTACACCGATTTTTTAATAACAAGCATTGTGGGAATATAAGTTAGGGCCAGAAAAACTCCATAACTTATATTACACATTCAAAAATCATTATATATATATACACACACAAACACATACATTTCATGTCGAAAAATAAGAAAACATCCATACATAAGACAAGGAATATGAGGAAAAAAGCATGGAATCCGTTTTTGTAATTTGAAATCAGTAACGTACGAAATGTTTATGATCATTATTTATAAGGAATTTCCGTTGCAAGGGGGGTATTTTATAAGATACCTTAACGTTGGACGTATGAGTTCATCTCCGATCTCGTCCGAACCCTCTAATCCCTTTTTACGTCAATCGTGACTAAAGTTTCTTACTCGGCACGCACTAAACAGGAAACGCTAACGGCAACATTCCTTCGAGGGTTGGGAAAAGTGCTGTACCGTTTCTAAGAAGTTCAAAACCGATATTTACATTAAAAATGCTGTAATAAAACATGTAATCAATTTTTTTTTTTTTTTATAGAAAATAAAAATTATTCCTTCCTAGATTCGAGACTAATGGAATTTCAACAAATTAAGAAAATAATACTTATTTATATCTGGTTATCGCAATCTGTATATCTGTATGTATTTATTATAAATTTATAACATTGAGCTAATAAGTTATTGACAAATATTAAAAAGAAATAATTTAATAATATAGAATAATATTTAGT
>NW_027108734.1:774733-786873 GCF_000696795.3 Halyomorpha halys | reverse complement strand
TATAATTAAAATTGGTAGTGTTAGGTAGCACGAGGTAAGTCATATATATATATATATGCCGTACTACTTAACACTCCCAATTTTGTATGCCGATGACCTACAAATATACATATCTATTCATCCTTCTGGCTTGATCGATGCATCCTGTAAGCTGCAGGACAACATTGACAATATACACCGTTGGGCTTCTGAAAAGGAATTGAGTTCGAATCCGGCAAAAAGCAATGATATCCTCAGCGGAACAAAATCCTTCCTAACTATCCATTATTATACCTCAACAACATAGCTATCCAGTTTCAAAACACCATGAAGAACCTAGGAGTCACCTTTGATAAGCACTTAACATGGAACAGCAACATTTCCCAAATAACTCGAAAAACCATCCCAATCCTTAAACAGCTCTTAAAATCCCCTGATTCAATTCCTCGAAGTACTCGCCACCTCCTTTTATCCTCCCTTATTCTCCCACATTTCGACTACGGATGGCTAGTGTATGTAGGACTGTCTAAAGAACAAGAAAAGAGACTAAAAATACAAATGAACTGTTTTATAAGTTTCATTTTCGGCATTCCCAAGCATTCTCATATCTCACACTACAATTCCGAGCAAAGCTGATTCTATCCCAGTGTCCGGAGACAATATCTCCTAACCAAAAAACCTTCCTACATCATTGACCTCCTAACCCTCGGTTTATCTATTCATAAAATCCCAAAATTGGATAAAATTTATTTAACTTAAAAAATATTAAATAATTATTATTTACTATCTATGTTATTTTTTTTTTCAATTAGTCATTACTGTTAACCAGAGCAACGTGGAAGAACTTTGGATCTCTTTCCAACCGGGAGTTTAGAGGTTTGATTGACCACAATACTTCAATACCGCATTAGGTCTGAGGTCTGTAGATAAACAGTTCATAGTGTTCTGTGATATTGGAATTTTGTTCTTTTATGAGTGTTGGGGATCGTATAACAAATTATTTTTGATGAATAAAAACTATCAGTTAAAATAGGCGAAATCCAAAATCGACTAGTCTTAGGTGGGATGTTGCCAGTGACCCGGCTAATTGGAATAAGGATCCGGTACTTAAGGAGTACGTTGCGAAGAGGTTCGGTACCGGTACGGAACCGTCCCGATTGACCCCGAGAGGACGGTAATTGTAGAGGTTGCTCCTGCTATGTAATTTGTGCTGGAGGAGGAATGTCAGCTGACCTTTGACTCCAGCACCATCGCTTACGTCAGGCTCCCTCCTTCCAGGAATTCCTCTTCTCCGCGAGCACCTCCGTCCGATTCGTTCCATTAATGAAGTCCGGTCAACTTAGTGACGCTGTGCGTTGTTACTTGACGGTCGTACAGTGGTTTAGCGACCAAAAGTCATAATACGTTATATAGCCGTAAAAACATACTCTATATTTATTTAGTAGATTAGTTCAAAAAAATTAATAGATATTTAGATATAATACAAATACATTAATACACTAGCTGACCCAGCAATGATTCGCTATTGCTATATTTGAGGATGTATATAGATTTAATGAACACAACTAATAGTTAGAATTATATTTTTTCCACGGAACGGCCTTTCAAGACCACGCAAATATCATTTTTCTTCTTCCTTTTTCTCTTCTTCTCTCCCAGTATCTTATCACCATTTTTGCGTGCTTCGCTTCCTCTCTTCCCCTCTTCCGACCACGCAGTACATTTCCGTTTTTCTTTAAAAGCCGCAAGAACATTTTAATTCAATTTTTTTCCGCACAGTTCTCTATCCAGGCAAACCTTGTCTGTTATTTTCAATTTCTCTGTTTCCTCACTCATTTGCTTCTCATACGCTCTTATATTCACGAATTCTGTCAAAGAGTTTCTTGTTTAGTCTGCTTTGGTCCATTCTCATCAAGTGCCTGTAGAATAATATAATAGTTTGATTTATATTATTGTATTTAAATTAAATATATACGTATACATTATTATTATGATTTGATAAATTAAACCAATAGATGCGATAAGGAACGAAAATGAAATTTGTACTGTTGGTCAGACCGACAGATATCTCTGTACTAAAAGTGTTAAGTGTACTAAAATGCTAACAACTAACTTTTGGTAACGTTATAATTTATTTTTTCTTATAATAATAAGAAAAAATAAATTTAAGGCAATTTTATTATCTATCATATTCTCACATACACACTACATGAAATATTAATAGTTTATTGGAAAACAACCCCCAATTTCCTTTAATATTATTACAATATAAAAAAAATCAGACCGACTGACCTATGGAAGCGTGGTAAAAGATTAAGTAGTGAAACAAACTTAATATTCGTTTTAGAACCTCAAGAAACCCTTATAATTGTGTTATAATTTTTAATTATATAACCATATAATTATAAAGCCATTTAACAATAAGGGATAATATTACTTGAAGATCTTCAAAACTTCATAGAACATTATTTAAAGTTGAGTATATACTCTAAAATATGAGTCCAAGTAGACATCTGCACGTCTAATAATTCCTGAGACACGCTTTTTTCAAAAAGCAACATTTTGTAACGAAATAACGAAAACTAAGTAGTTGAATTTATTTTTAGAAAAAAATATCTCAGGAACCCTTTGACATACAGATAGATATCTGCTAGCAATATTTATCTTCGTAGGATTAGTAGTTTTCATGATTTATTCGGACAAAATTTCATGTACAAAATTCATTTTTATATGCAAATATCATAAAAACTACCCTTATGAAGATAGACGTCATAGAATATACGATAAAGATAGCTCTGTCGCATAAGCCTTTTTCTCAGCTACTGCCGTAATTGTGGTCATTTATGAATAATACAACAAGTTTAGTAAAGATGGGAGTTATGTTATTCACAATACTTTAAATGAATTAGAAGAGAAAATAATCGAAAACGTAGCACCCACTTAGTGGCGCGAGGATAAGACGTTGATACGATAGAGCGGGCGTGGAGGTATAATGCTTCCAGGGAAGTGTTTTGGATAGCACGTGCGCCTTTATATTCTTCGATAAAGTGGGAGCCAATTTTTCGGGGAAATGGACCTTGGAGTGTATCAGTTAGCTATTGTTGTCACCCCCTCCCGCCCGCCCCCCCTTATAACAAACATAGTTTAGTTCCTCTTTTATGGCGAATTCAATATAGGCGATCTATTTATATATTTAATGCTCCTAGTACAAGAGCCGATGAGAGAAAAAAAAAGAAGTTATTTTTAAATAAAGCACGAAAAAAAAAATTCAGTAATTAGAGAATTTATTTTGAGAAATCTACATCTCAAAAACCATAAGACGTACAGATGTCTGCTACCTCTATAATTAAATCCAGTTAAATGTAATAAACATTAGATTAGGGCGTTTATCTTCGTAGCAGTAATAACTTCTATGATATTTGACAAAATAAATTTTTAAAAAAATATTCATTTCTAGTTGTTCGGATAAAAGTTTTGATTTTTGAAAACAAATATATGAACCAAAGACGTACATAAGTCTGCCATACTTCAAAGTAGTTAATCACACGTATCTTCGTAGAGATAGTAGTTTTTATGGATATTCGCATATGATTATAAATTTTGTTCAAATAACTATAAATCAATCTATTTTAGCAAATATCATGAAAACTACTACTCCTATGAATATAAGTGTCATACGCTATTTTATAGGATATTTAACTAGCTTTAATTTGAGTGCTAATGGACACCTTCACGTCGAATGGTTTTTGTGATATAGATTTGTTAAAATAAATTTAACTACTGATCTTTCATTAATTTCCTTATAAAATGTTGATTTTAAAAGCTTTATCTAGAATACTATATAACCTAAATTTTATTCTCGATATTTTGATACATTTTTAAAAGTTTTAAAGCAGAATCATGAATTTTAAGAAGTGGATGAAAAACAATAACACGGGATAGTTCAATATAGGTTCAGTTTCAATTTCCTTTCTTGTTTTTGTGACTTCATAGAAAAAAATTTTGACAAACCTATCATGAGGTGCGAAACGGAAATTGTCCGATCATAGTAAGAGGAAGTATAAAGTAAATTAAAAATTAATGAATGAAAAATTTATTTTTATTGTACAAACATACTTCTTACTTTTTAAATTATTTCTAATTGTAATTTTTTCATCATTAATAATTTCAAACTCTGACATTTCCAAATAGGTTTTGACGTTTTTTTTACACACTAAAAAAAACTATATATGTATATATTTGTTTGTTTCTTGCTGAATTTCATTCTCTATAAGAATTTTCCGGATCTAATGAGTCGAAATTTAGTATGTAGGGTTGTTTCGTGTCATTGTAGTAAGTCGATATTGTAATTAAAACAATAATATAGAATTGGACAATTAATTTTAGCCATAACTTCTTCTTGCACATAGGATCTTCTTAAGGTTTTCCGATGACCGAGCGCGTTGAGCCACATACTGTGTGAAAAGCGGTGGCGATTCGAATCCCGCCAGGAAGAGTCACCTTTTATTTCAGAATAAATCTGGACCTTCTGACTCTGGCTAAAATAGGTTGGTGCCTAGAAAAATCCGTCTTTCATGCGTTAAGTAGAAAACATAAGAACGTTTATATCAACTCCCTTATTTTCTCTTTGGTTTTTCAAAATTAATGAAATAATTTTCACCAGTTTTACAAAAAAATTTAAAACCACACACGTCTCCGAGAAGGCGAAAATTATTAATAAATTTTTTTAAATTTTTCTGTTGCTTAAAATTCGTATTTCAGAGTACCTCCAGGTGGGAATAAGAAATATAAATTCTATAGAATCCTTATTCATTAGGATATGGGGTTTAATTAAAGTCATTAGAGCTGTTTTTGAAATAACAGAAAAAATGTGAAAAATCAATTCTCTAATATGGAACTTCCGATGAAAGATTTTAATGATTTTTTCTGCCTTAAATATGTAACTCAAGCTTCGTAGAACTTTTTATTTTTGAATTATGCTAACAACACACACCATTTCGTGAGAATTGATTAATTGGACTCAGAGATCGTCAAAACGTTGTTTCCCTTACTGTATATTCCATTTAGGTAAGTGAAAATATGATCTCAGTGATGGAATTGTGTTGCTCAAACTTGTTTTTTTGTCGAATTCACTCGACTATCCAAAATCCCATAAAAACAAGACCGTTTGAAACCCTGACCATTCTCATAGAGCTGAATGGCTGACCAGAACCTGAAAGGTATAATATTACAGGCTAAGGTATAATATTACAGGCTAAGTTATAATATTATACGCTAAGTTATAATAGTAAGTAGGATATTATTCAGTGTAATAACTCATCCAACATCTAAGGCGGAGTATATACAGCCACTTCCTTCAACTGACACTTTCCAAATTATAGGTTACTCAAGTAACAAAACTGACCAATTGACCTAATAATGGGCTATACCTTCCTCTTATCTTTTTCATATATTTTTCTTATAATGGGCCATATCCGACCAAGTAACACAATTTTTTTATAAAAAAAAAACTACAATAATACAGGCGCTTTACTTTTTGAAAATGTGCCGTTCCAGTTCTTAGGTATTTTCGACCTCAAACTAAAAGGATTCAAATTACTTCCCTGGAAAAGGGCAAATGTGCCGAAAATCATGCACTTCGAAATCATCAGGTGAAATTTATTAAATAATGTAAAAATATAAAAAATCATCTCTCGTATATTTTGGTACTGACAATCGATACTGTGTTAGCAAAACACGAGATTTCAGGTTTACAGTAGGTTTTATGTTATAAAAAGTCATCCTAGAATAGAAGAGGGTTGAACACCCATTTTTAATAAAACAAAAAAAATACATAAAATAAATTGTCAATAATTAATTGAAGAAAAAAAGAATTAAAAAAAAACACATTAATTTAACCCTTTTTAACTCAGTGAGACATGTGCCGGCGCCGCCCGCAGATCTCAGAACGATTCACCTAGGCCTAACCATCTGAGCTACGAACGGCCAACAAAATACTTAAAAATATAAAAATTAAGGAAGTAAATTATAACACCGTTATTATATACATTTTTACATCATTTTAGCTACACTTTAATTCATTTTTATTTCATGTTATCTTAATCTCTTACTCTGTCACACAATTTTAGTTGTTTGCATCATTTTAAGTCAGGATGAAGACTAGCAAAGTGGAGCGAAAGGTTGACTCAAAATAAATAGTTTATTTATTATTTGAGTTATTTTGACCGCAGCCATCTTTATTTTTTTAATTACACACGGTCAAACAACGTTCTTGGAAGAACGTTATAATTTAATTTTTTTTTCATTTTTTTTATTCAAAATTTCCACTTACTTTTCTCAAAAACAGTTCTCACTCATTTCATCGAGATTTATTGACAGCAGTAATTGATATTTTTTATTGGTTAATTTTCGGAACTTCCACATATCACAGCTTAACTCTTTATACGTCACTGGTACACATGTACCAGAACGAAATACATAAAACTACAATTTTTCAAGTAGTTTCATTTGGATCCAATAGACAATGACAGGCTAAAAAAATACGTTTAGGTCTCTCTCACTACCCTGCTAGCAGAACTAAAAGAGTTTGTACAGCACCTCTCCCAGTAACCATCGAGCGTTCGTCCATTTTACGCTAGAAATACGATCTTGTTGCAATTACAACTTTAAAAATTGCAATTATTGTATCATTTTACTTCTTTAACTTTATTAAAGAAACATTTAGGGATAATATTCTGTCTTCATTTCGATCAGGTTTGTCGGCAGGATATTTCAATATCATTTGAGAAACTGATACCGATCGGAGAAAATTACTCGTAAAATCTTGGAAATCTTTTTTACTTCAATAATTCTCCTATTTTTTGGTATTTAAAATTGCTCAAATTTATTATATTATATATTTATATTATCCATCATGCGTATGTAATTTTTTTCAATTTACATTTTTTTTTTTTCTCTACAGGGCATTTTTGGTATTAAATTGTGAAATAGGAGGGGAAAAATCTGGTCCTTCTACCAAACCTCTTCAAAACATAATTTATTTATAATATTTCATATATAATTTAGTTGGATTAAATAATTTTAAATATTTGCGAATAAATAATTAATGTAAGAAAATATTTAAATATTAATATAAACATTAATAGACATTTCTAATAATTTTCATGTTGTCTTTAATTTCGATATAATTAATAATAATATTTCTTATTTATTCTAGGAATAGTCCCTTTAGAATAATATTACAGGCATCAATACTAATTACAGGCATTAGCGCCTTAAGGGTAAAAATACAAAATTTGAGAAATAAAATATCATTACAATAATAAAGTGGAAAAGAAAAAAAAAATTGAAACAATAATAAAAAAAAAAAATGTACAAAGAGAGAATTCAAATCAGAACAAAATCATCTTTCAGATCATAAATCATAATAAGAACTAATAAATAAGAAGAATCCAACTCAAATGAACTAAAAAAAAAATAAAGAGAAAGGAGAAATTGATGTTTATGTAGATACTTAAAAATTTTAGAAGAAAGTTAGAATCAAGTAAAACAAAAAAAAAAAAATCCGTTAATAATAAATCAAAAATCTTAAGGTATTTTCTCCGGTATAAGATAATCAAGATCAAATAAGTCCAAAAAGGGTTACAGTTATTAACAAATACATATCTAGAATTTAAAACAAATATTTGTAATTAAAAACGCATAGAAATAAGAAATATAAAAGATTAAAATTCTATACTTCTTTAGCCACCGTATTTAGAAAGTTAAGTTACTTTAATCTACTATGAGAAACAATTTTTTTAGTGGATGCAACATGTCGATTTCAAAATTTAATATATGATGGATGGAATAAGTTACATATTTTTCACAAGCAGAGCGTAAATTCTAAAAAAAATTAAAAATGAATTTTTTTAATTTATTATTACCACACATAAATGGGTATTATAAACCTGATATTACCAGGTATGGTGTTTCATATGAACCAGAAGTCATTTGTGAAGCAGTTTAGTAGTTTTCAGAACGGGCGTTGGTACATACAGTGTACAGGCCCATTATTTACTGTTATTTTTTTAACCACAAGAAAAAAAGAATCAATATTTAACACAGAAAAGAGTAAGCTATATTTTTAGCATTGCTCAATGATTTTCCCAATAATTAGGCTTGAATATACTTTTTTTTAATTTCCGTTTGGGCTATGCTACGAACGTGGTGTTGTATTAGCCAATACATAAAAAGAAAGTAGGTTCACCAGCTCATTAGAATCACGTGAATTATTTTGAAGAAAATTGGTCCAACCGCAATTTATAAATCTGCCAACGATTCATTAGAAAAGTGAGACCTAATATGCATCTTGTTCCGTAGAACAGACTAAAATTATTTCGCTGCTCTGGTCTCGAAAAACACTAATTTAAAAAATATTTCTTACATGACTATTATAAGGCCTATCTGGACATACGGAGTTGAGCTTTGGGGCTCCACTAAACCATCAAATTCCTCCAGAATACAATCCTTACAGTCCAAAATCCTTCGTAAAATCCTTAATGCTCCTTACTTTGTCACAAATCAAGTCATCCATCAGGGCCTCAATATTCCATATGTTGCCGATTTGGACAGAACCAGATACCTTCCCTTCCATAATAAACTTCTCAACCACCCAAATCCACTTCTTTCTAACCTGGCTTCACCTTCATTACCTAATAATCCTCCTAGGCGTCTGAAAAGAAGATGGCCTCGAGATCTTGTTCTCTAGAAATGTTATTGGAGTTCTATCATTGTGTGGATTCTCCACATGTTTTTATCATGTTACTATGTCACCTACAGCAAATTTACTTGTTGTATATATGTGTATACAGTTGTAAATATCAATAAATAAATTATTAAAAAAATATATATATATTTCTCAATATATAAAAGTATTTTAATATTTGATTGATGACATTTATTTGTCTGCCTTTTCATTGGATTTAGTATTTTATCGTTCGAGGTAGCTCATGTTGTTAATTTCTTATCCAAATCAAAAGCCTTATTTATATTTAACGTCAATTATATACCCTTCTCCGCGACTATCAATATATTGCTATGTATTGAGAATATTGGGCAGAGAAGACATGTTTAAATAATAGATTTTTTAAATATTAATAGCAGTTGTCGGCTCATAAACATGTAAGGGCTTTCGCATTAACATATCTGGTCAAGCTTCTAAGACAGCAGGGGTCTGTACATGATAGCAGGCTCTATTTAAACACTATATACTAGAAGATGCCTAACTTACTCTCGCTGATATTAACACTGATATATAAAGAGATCAAAAGCAAGAATACCGTCTCAATCATTTCATATTAAAGTTCTGGTCTACGCCCCGAAAAATACGACCAGCCAATGAAATGGCATGAAAGAAAGAAGAGGGTAGGAAGGAGATTTAGCAATGAGGAAGACGAGATTGATAGATTCTGATGAGACAGTTCCAGAATATTAGGATTGAGGGAGAGATTTAGCAGAGAGAAATAGCAGTCGAACAGAGCCATATAGGTCCTAGCGAGAGACAATCACAGCGTAGAGATCATACAGAAAGAGGCCCTGCTAGTAGTCAACCCAGACAGCATTTAAACCAGATAAGCTCTAATAGTCCTAAACTGCAATTTCGTATGCCAGAATAAATTAAGTTTTCTTAATTCAGTTTAATATATAAACTAACAGTAATCTATAATCAATATACTTTTTCATGAATTAAGATGTATATATTTGTAAATAGCCAAAATAAACCCAATATTATTCGAGCTTGATTTAATGTTTAAATACCCTGAATTCCACCTGATTAGTATAGAGTAAATTGATGATCATGACACCTTTGGGAAAGAAATTCAATGACTTAGCATACACGATTGTATATAGCATGCCATAGTAAGGGTCTGTGCTGTCCAGTATTTGATTTAAATTGATAGATAATAGATCTTAGAACAGTAGGTCGGTTACCATAAGGAATCGATAGAAATATATAATACAGACACACTAATAACTAATACAGTAATTTGTATGAATATATAAGCAGAAATGCTCTTTCTGAAACCCTCATCCTGGAAACCTTGTATATTTTACAATAGTAATATATTTTTCACTACGACTTTTTGCACCGTCCGTCCATCTTTTTTTCGTCGTTTTTTTAACAAAACATATTTTAGATGAAAAAACTACAAAAACCGCTTATATTATAATTTAGTCATTATCGATTCAAGAAAGATTGTAATATATTAATAAAATATATATAGCTGATCTAAAATATAAAATCAAATTATAAGGAAAAAATAATTTTTTCTAAATTACTAAATTAATTTAAAAAATAATTAAATTAATAGGGCCTTCTGCACTTTCCGAGACTACGTTTAAGGAAAGCGTAAAATGATCTAAACAACTAAGACAATTATAAAAAAGTGGTTTCATATAAACTGTAGAACAATTGTGACTTATACTTCTCTAATCACCGTTTAGAAAGTTAAGTTGCTTTAATCTACTACGAGAAACTATTTTTTTAGTGGAAGAAACATGTTGATTTCAAAATATTATTTTCCGTAATATTGATTCTTTGAAACAACCGTCCCTAGACATATGATATGGTTGGAAACAAGTAAGTTATATATTTCTCAGAAGTAGAGCGTATTTTTTTAATAGTATATATTTTAAACAAAGACCTGAAGAAATAACCCACTTTTGCCTCCTACACGGAACGCGTCAGAAATATTTCGAAGACTGTTGGGTGAGTGTGGGGAACTGTGTTTCGAAAGTACGCTGTTTGATTAATAGAAGGTTGAAGCGTACAGAACGCCTGTCATCAATGTATGATTATTGATAATTGTATGAGTTTTTATTGATGGATCCTTATGGCAGTATGATAATCAGAACGCATTACTTAACATGTTCGTCATATGGACACTTACATACTTTTTAATGTACCTTATATGTTATTAATGCTATAGCGGTTAACGCAAGAATGTGATTTATTGCCTAAATGGAAGGGGGAAAAACATGTTTTACATCGATGCTGTAAGTATATTACCACGATAATATTCTAAAAAGAACATTTATTTTAAATTTCCCATAATTTTTTTTTTTCAATAACATGATAATTTTCAAGTGCAACCCCGAAACATCCCAAATATAAATAAGTAATTAAGCACTGTTGTGTACATTTTTTTGACCTGAAGGCAACATGCAAAAAAAATTTAATATAATAGAATAAAAAAAAATTGTATAAAGATATGACGGTCAGATAACGGGAAAAATATATTTATTAATAAAAATATAGCCACAT
This sequence comes from Halyomorpha halys, assembly GCF_000696795.3. NCBI lineage: Eukaryota > Metazoa > Arthropoda > Insecta > Hemiptera > Pentatomidae > Halyomorpha > Halyomorpha halys. The sequence continues at coordinate 775,589 of NW_027108734.1, read as the reverse complement.
ATAAAACAATCATTGATCAAATTTTCAAGATTTAGTATAAAACGTACACGAAAATACCTCATCCTCTATTATAATATAATTACTGTATATATCACTATATAATATAATATAATATAATATAATAATAATAATAAAGGTCTAACGAACCGGAAGGTTCGATGCCGATACCACCAAACGCTCTCCGCATACATCCTTCCAGTGATGCCCGTCCAAACCCAATTCCTCTAAATCTGTTTTAAAGCAATCCTCCTATCTACGTTTCGGACGGTTATACGTTGGTTCAGTGTTACTATATATATAATATTAAAAATATAAATTGATTCAAAATCGAAATTTCACTATTATACACATATAAAAAAATCTACAGCCCATGAAGAGTCAGGAGTGAAGTATTTTGTAAGGAAGTTGTGAAGGGACAACAACTAGAACAACGGTTGTGAAGGGAGATGATTTGGTTAGAATCAGGCTCCACCGATTATTTCTTAACTAAGGATGTCCACTTTATGAGGCTGGTTGGACCCTGGAGAGATCAAAGTCCACATGGTTGACTCACGGCTACAATAACAGAACAATTAATTTATAATTAACTGAACAATTAATAAATAATTAACTGTCAAAGCCGAATTAACACCCGTGTCCTTTTTGAGTTAGTAGCACAGTTCCTTACAACTGAGCCACCTTCTCCCTCTATATTTTTTTCTTATCTCCTTTATTATAAATAACGATAACAATATTTTTTTTTTATTAATAATACTTTTTATTTATTGATAGATATTACAATCTGCCACACAGTTGTGGGCAATAGGTAATAGTGATGAATGATCTCATACATACTAAAATAAAATAAATTAAATTA
>NW_027108734.1:766844-774683 GCF_000696795.3 Halyomorpha halys | reverse complement strand
CAAACGATTAACCTAGAATCCTTACACAAGACTAAAAAGACAGGAAACCGCACTTCGATTTCGACAATTACAGCACTTACTGGACAAACGGTCTATAAATAAATACATAAAAAAAAAACTCTCTTAAAATATATACAAACAAAAGAATAAACAAAATGAACATAATCGAATTACCTGTATAAAAAATAAATAAATAAAATAACATAATGATAAAATAATATAGTATCTAGTCACATTTACACTTAAATATACAATATTAAACACTCCTTATATATATATTTTCTTCATACCCTCCTCTAATGATTTTAGTGGGTATTTGGTACGTACATATAGAAGGTATGCTATATGTATAGCTGGGTGATAAGGATACCTTGGATTGCCTTTTGGCATTATAAGGTTAGGTGAGGGGTCCGATGAAGGTTGTAACTTGGTTGGCTTACGCTAGTGGATTGTTGGAACGGGGAACTGCCACTCCATATATATATTAGATTTAGTCTTATCCCACCTTTGATGTATTTATTTAAATCGGGAAGTTCTCTTAAGTAAAAATATTAGTTAAATCAAGGAACATTGAAAGATAGTCTAAAAATTTTAAAATGGCACATGTTACTTCAAGATCAATTAGAAAGAAAATAATAATGATAGTACATCGTACCAAAGCAGTAAATGGTTTTCTGCTACCACAGCTTTGAATTAATACTATCTGATATTTTTTAAACAAGGAACAAAGCAAAAATTTGTTGGTATTGTTATTTATTGATACTAGAAGCCTAAAGGATTTTTTTTTTTTTTGCAATATTCTAATATAATTATAAATGAATATATTAATATTTTCAAAAGTTTGAGCCCGAAGTCTTGAAATTAGAGATTAGTATGCATTCACTTCAAAGAAAGAATACATTATGCACACCGTAATTATAACACTGATTAATTTACTGCCTGCCTGTACAGTAGCAGACATAAATTTAAATAACATATAACATAATGAAACCACTTAAGAGCATTTAGAAATGGTTACAGTAGTTGAAATACGACAAGGAATGTTAATGTTACAAAGGGGTAAATGATCTCTGTTTCCTGAGGCTAAAATATTTAACTTTTCAATTTTGTCGAAGCACTTAAAAAGGGGGAACGAAAATGGAATTTATGACATGAAGGAACGTCTTGCTAGTTGGTTAGGCGCCCAGAGGCTGCACCGCAAGTAGCCAGTGCATACAAAGGGTTGGTTCACACTATTGTTGTACATAATATGGAGATTAATTAAGATATGTAAGTAACATATATATACATATAGATATAAAATTAATAGCAGGTAAAAATATTAATAATAATAATATTCTCTATTTAACCTGGCACTGATCGCATTAGAATAATATTACGAGTGTCAGAATAATGATTTAGAGCCTTAAAGTAAAATACAAAATTATAAAAAATCATAGGTATGATTATAATTATGAATTTGATAAGATAAAAAATAAACAATAATAATTAACAAAATATATAAAATACAAATACAACAAATAAAATAAAACTATATATCATATTATAAATCATAGGATGACTAACTTCTAAAAAAAAAAAAAATGAATAAGAATCAAATACAAATAAACTAAAAGTAATAAACAAAACGTACAATTCATATTTACTAGTTTAAACGAAAATCAGAATTATCAAATACAGAAGATAAATAAGTGCATAAACCAACATAAATGATAAGGAAAAAAAATTAAATAAATTATAATACTAATATCCTTATATTGCTTATCCTCACAAGTATAATTATAATTATAGACTTGGTAAGATAAAAAATAAACAATAATAATTAACAGAATATATAAAACAAAAATAAAATAAAACTATATATCATATTATAAATCATAAGCTGGAAAAAATGAAAAAGAATCAAATATAAGTAAACCAAAAATAGTAGACAAAAGTTAATATAATTATTCACAAGTTTAAACAAAAATCAGAATTATCAAACACAGAAGATAGATAAACCAACATAACAGGTAATGAAAAAAAAAAATCCTTTAAAAAGTAATAAATCTTAAGGATATAATTCTAATAAAATGAAATAGATTATAATACTAATATTCTTATATAGCTTAATAAATAATAAGAAAATTCTAATAACATTTATGTTATATATTATTTTTCTCTCCATCTATTTATCTTATTTGAAACTTTAATTGTTATTCAGCCGGAATTGGGAGGACAGGAGGTGGTTGAAAAAACAGGATTTGAAGATTGGAAGGGTATTAGAACAACGAATGAAGGAGGGAATAGAATTTGTTCTTTATTCATTTATTATTATTAATTTTATTATATTTATTCTCTCTCGACTTTATGTAATCCTAACTTACTTCTTCATTTGCCGTTTTGTCGGGTGTTAAATTTTGTTTTCTCATTTCTACATTACGTGTTATTATGTCTACTGTTCATTTTAACCTAATAGTTTGCGAAATTTTAATTTAATGTCACCGACAGTAAATTTACTTGGTGTCTATATTTTTATACAGTTGTAAATAATAATAAATAAATTATTTAAAAAAACTATTTAATTTACTGTTTTCTATCATTTATATATTATGTTGTTTTCACTTAAATCCATATTATTTTAACCCTACCTTAATTTACCTTTTGTATTTATGCTATTATGCCAAAACATTTTTAGTTGTTTTTTTGTATCTTTTTAGCTCTGATAAATCTCCTTCATAATTTAAATAATATTTATACTCATTCATAGACGATAATATAAGAGCTGTTGATATATTCGAGTTTGGTCCAAAACTATTGAGCTATCATGTGAAATATGGACAATTCTGAAAGATATGGCTAATTGTTAAATTGTTATTACAATACTGGCGAATAAAATTAATTTAACTTGTCTACCGGAAATTTTTTTCTGGAGATCATGTTCCAACCAACATTAATGATATTTGGAAACATGGGCATAGGCAGGATTTCACCAAGGGGGGGGGAGCAGACCTCAAAATTTGTACACAATACAGAAAAAAGTTTACACACATATATCATTGGGTCAAAGAAAGATATTTAGTTCCGTATTCCAAAATGTATTTCCCTCACCATTTTATTGCTACCTCATCAAATTCATTCATTACTTTTTAAATTTTTATTACCACTGTCGAACAGATCCGGTACCTTGGACTACATCTGGACAAACGATTAACCTAGAATCCTTACACAAGACTAAAAAGACAGGAAACCGCACTTCGATTTCGACAATTACAGCACTTACTGGACAAACGGTCTAAACTTCCAATTCATTACAAAAGACTGATCTACAAGACTCTAATAAGGCCAATCTGGACAAACGGAGTTCAGCTTTGGTGCTCCACTAAACCTTCGAATTCCTATCGTATACAATCATTGAAATCCAAAATCCTTCGTAAAATCCTCAATGCTCCTTACATTGTCACCAATAAAATCATACATAAACCTTAATGATCCATATGTAACCGATCTAGCCCGAACCAGATATCACTCCTTCCATCTCTCCATCAACTCTCTAATCATTCAAACCCCCTAGTTTCTAATCTTGGATCCTCTTCCATTCCTGAAAATCCTCCGAGGTGCCTGAAAAGAAGATGGCCACGAGACCTGCTAATGTAAAACGTCATTAGAGTGCTACCAATGGGTAGTTTCTTTACACGCCTATAACACTCCAATTTAACTGAGATCAAATTTACTAAATTTAAATAAATTATTAGCTATAATCACAATAAATAATTGAAAATCGAGCATATACTTAATTATTGTACATTAAAAAAACAAGAGGTTTGCTATGAAAGGATCAGACTTATTAAATCACGAGCAAAAATATTAACTACCTCTTCTACGATGGCTGCCTTCTTTAATTTATTTTCAACAATCATTACGAGATTATGAGCCATGATTAATAAAATGGCAAACTGTAACTAATAATAGGAAAAATGGAATCTAAAAAAGGTTCTTTTTTATTCGTTTCTTGTTTATTATTTTTAGAGATAAGTATAGGACGAATAATTGCGCTCATTGAATCTAAACTTTTTTTACCGAAGAATCAACGTTGTCCCTTTAAAAGTGTTGTGATCTTGTGATCCGTGATATCAACTTAACAATGTTATCTTCCTAAGCCTGTTTCCAGAAAAAAATCATCTATAAAATAAGTTCACTATTTTCTTTATTTTTTTTGCTTGGATTCCAAAAGTCTGATTGGGACCAAGCCGTGCATCCCCCCTTCCTACGCAGATGCTTTGAAACCCTTTCAGTCAAAAGGGACTTTCGAGTTGCCCATAGTTTGAGAATCACCGATGTAAGATACGGTTGTCTTATCCTTTTCATTACTAAGAAGGTTAAGAGAGAGCTAGGAACCGCGTGGCCTTCGAGGGCCCAGAATGCTTTGGCCACGAGCTCGCGCAAATCCCATCCACGGCAGGCCATTGATCACAAATTCTATTAACTGTTTAATTAAGGAGATGAATGAAATAAAGGGAGCTGAGCTTATAGAGACTACCATCTTTATTTTATTCTTAATGAGGAGCAGTCAGCGGGGGTCTCTTTATAAGAGCTACTCTCATTAGTGATAGGCGAACTCAATAGTGCAATAGCTCTACCATCCGGCAGCCGGTCTTCATATTTTGATTAATCAGTTAGATTAAAATTTAGAAAAATTTCATTTGTTCAACTAATTAACTATTTGTATAGGGTTGGGAAAATGGAACAATATCCCCCATATATACACCCAGACAGAGGGGTGCCATTAATTTTTTGATTTTAAAGCTTAAGATTCCTTAAATTTTGATCGAGTCTGGCACCCGGGACTGGTTTACAAACTCCGTAAATTCCTACCTCCTACATACTTTCTCATCATTCGTTCCTTTCTCATTGATAGATTATTCCACGTAAACCACAATGATTCCTATTCATCCCTCTATTCTTAGTCCGCTGGTGTTCCTCAAGGTAATATCCTTGGTTCCATCCTCTACAGCAGACATTCCAACCAATCCTAACACTATCCTCACCACGTATACCGATGACACATGTGTGCTCGCAGTTAATAATAAATTGTATCCCAAACTCTCCAATCGCATATCACAGCCCTCGAATAATGGTGCCGTAATTGGAGGACTAAGATAAATTCCAACAAATCCCATCAAATCACCTTTACCCTCCGTCGTAAACCTACCGACTGCCCTACAGTTTCATTTAATAATGTTACTCTTACCCCTTCGAACAGATCAACTACCTTGGACTACATTTGGACAAACCATTAACCTGGAATCCTCACACAAGACTGAAAAGACAGGAAACTGCACGTCGATTTCGACTATTACAGCACTTACTGGACAAACGGTCTAAACTTCCAACACATTACAAAAGACTGATCTACATGACTGTAATAAGGCCAATCCAGACATATGGGGTTGAGTTTTGGGGCTCTACTAAACCTTCGAATTCCTCTCGTATTCAATCCTTACAATCCAAAATCCTTCGTAAAATCCTCAATGCTTCTTACTTTGTCACAAATAAAATCATACATAAAGACCTTAATGTTCTCTATGTAACCGATCTAGCCCGAACTTATCACTCCTTCCTTTATAAACTCCCTAACCACTCAAACTCCCTAGTTTCTAACCTTCTAATAAGGCGCCTGAAAAGAAGATGGCCACGAGACCAGCTAATATAAAATGCCATTAGAGTGATACCAATGGGTAGTTGCTCTACAAGCCTGTAACACTTCATTTTAACTAAGATCAAATTTACTGAATGTATTATGTAATATACAGTTGTAAATTTCAATAAAGATATTAAAAAAAAATTCCTTAAATATTTCAGATAAACAAAATCCCTATTCGGATTCTATTAAGTGTTCCAATATAGATTAACAAGCATATATATTCGTATTTTATATGCAATATGGATGATATTTAATTATGTTGATAAACACATAGTCATGTGGTTACTAACATAAGCCGTTTGGGAATCGGCCTACCTGTTAAATATGTATCATTATTAATTATTATCATTGAATAATCAAATCAATCAGATGGGGTTATTTCATGTTATCCTTATACATTTATATTGAAAGTAATATTAACTATTCATAATTTATAACGTAATTAGTTATGTGCTTACTAATTAATTGTTGTTATTTTTCAGGTAAATTTTGCTTATTCCATTGGTTCCTATTTTAATGAGTAAGTCAGATTTTATGTAATACAACCATATTTGTTCATGGTTATTTTTTCAGCATTTGTCATATCGCATAATTTCATGTCTTTACAAAACTAAGTGCATAATACCGGCCTACAAGAATTGTTTCTAGCAGTTTAACTTCTGAAAATTTTATTTCTCCCTCATAACGGTTAAAAAAAAGATAGTTAAAGTTTAATTTTGTGGAAACCATAACGAAATTTCTTTTTTTATTCAAACCAAAAGAGATGCCAATAAGTGGGGGATTGACAGTGCCTTAAGAACACCAGTTTACGTTGACGTAAATGTTTAATTTATTTTATTAATTATTAGTATTAATTAATTTATTTTATTTGGGAGTCCCGCATGTAGGTACGGCATGTGGCTACTAACTCCAAGGACCCGAGTTCGAATCCGGCTGGGGAAAAAATTATTTCTGTTACACTTTAGCCGTGAGTCAGCTCCTGTGGGTTCTTGAAACCCTCTTGGGGTCCACCCAGCCTCTTAAATTGGCTATCCTTAATTGAGCGTCTGACCAAACCACCTCCTTGCACAGCCGTTGGTCTAGTAAAAGTACTTCCTTACAATTTACTGAACCCCTGACCCTCCATGGGCTGTAGCTGTACAGAATTCAATTTAATTTTTTTTTTTTTATTTATATATATCAAATTATAGAGACATCCAGGCCTAGAAAAATAAAATAACAAAAAATACAAACATAAGTACAAGACAACTCGCGCCTTCTGTCTAAAAACTTAAAAGCTAGAATTTACAAAACTATTAGTTGAATACTATATGTCATGTTAAAAACTTTACATAACATATTATATGAAGTTTCGCATGGAGTCTGTACAAAATCTTAAACTCCGCTCGTATAGAGTTACTATGCAAGAGAAAAAGGGTTTAAAAAAAGATAAAGAAGGAAAATAAAAAATGAAAAATTGTAGTGTCCAAAAGAAAAAAAAAAAGAAAATTTTGTATAAATTTCAAACATACAAAGCTAATAAAATAATACAATTTAAAATAAAACTAACTAAAAATACAATATATATGTAGGTAGAAATTAAAGAACTGATAGTTAAAATATTTTATATATTATATTCATTAGGAGATCATATGAACGAAATAAAATATAGATAACATCAGAAGCTAGTGGTTTCATAAAAATAAAAAAAAATAAAAAATCAATCCCAGATCAAAAATTACCCATTAAATAATTGAACTCATTTCTTATCGGTTAAAATTTTTAAAAATCAACAGAAAAAAAAACAGGGAAATAATTTGTTACGGGAAATTCCAACCCTGATTTTTATTTTTTATGAACTGCAAAATGATGTGAATTGGAATTTTCCTAGAAATTCTTTGTCAACTAATCCTTCATCTGTTTTGAGTGAGGTTATCTACCGATAAGTCAAATATCTTGGATAATTGTTTATTATTTGCAAAAATGCATCGACGATAGCGCAATCACGTATCTGAAATATGCAAGGACTGCGGGATCAAAAAGTTCATGAACCATGAAATTGTTGAGAAACATAACTGCATTTCATTTATCACTAATCGTGTTTGATGATTGATCTTTTAAATATGTAATGATAATAATATTTTTTTATTTATTCTAGGAAGTCAATTTTTTATTTT
>NW_027108734.1:763507-766794 GCF_000696795.3 Halyomorpha halys | reverse complement strand
ATATACATATACATGTTTATTGAAATTTACAACTGCACATAATAATAAATTCAGTAAATTTGAAGTAAGTTTATAATGGAGTGATATATGCATGTAGAGAAACTACTCACTGGTAGCATTCTAATAACGTTTTTACATTAGAAGGTCTCGTGGCCACTTTCTTTTCAGTCGCAGGATTGTCTGGAATGGAAGAACAAGCTAGGTTAGAAACTGCTGGGTTTGGGTGGTTAGAGTGTTTATAATCGAAGGAATAATATCCGGTTCGGGCTAGATCAGTTACATATGGAACATTAAGGTCTTTATGTACGATTGGATTTTTGACAAAGTAAGGACCGTTGAGGATTTTACGAAGGATTGGATACGAGAGGAATTCGAGAGCAAAATTTCAAGAAAGTAAATGGGCTTAGAGTAAAATACAAAAATTTTTAAAATAAAAATAATGATAGCTTTGAGACAGTCTGTAAATAGACCACAGTATGCAATGATACCCTTGTACAATAGTATCTTTGGAACACGTCCATTTCAAAATAAAACAAAAACATTTTTTTGTCAGATGTACCACTATTCAAGCAAAATAAAAATATGTTGCGGTATTTTATTCATTTTTTTTTTTTATTATTGATAAAAATATGAAATGGATAATTATTCCTAATAAACGAAATTAAATGTACCTTAGAGGAAAATTTTTTTTATAAATTGGCATTGACATGCCGATTTTAATCAAAATTGCTAGAACTGTTATCGAAAAAATGTTATAATCGAAAAAATTAAATGCTGAACTTACGGTCGGTCAATTATACCTAAAAAGGTTGCAGTCATATCCCAAGCATATACCCACCTTTAATATGTAACTTCAGCTTCGTAAGAATTTTCGTTTTTGAGCTAGGCTGACTACATTTTGGAGACTTGGTTATTGGGACTCAGAAGACCTCAAAACGTGTATTTTCGAAATTTTGCAGGAACGTAATACTTTTCCCTTACTATCTATTCCACATATAGGCAAGTGAAAGTAAAACTTCGTCGTCCAAGAATAATACACAGAAACTACTTAAATACACAATATAATAATTTTATATCATATTAAGTTAAAAATTGTTTTTAACAATTTAATTAATTAAGTATCTGAACTCTTAATTTGTGAATCTTATTTTATTTAAAAGGAAGAAGATAAACCTCAATAAATATAAACTGCACTACTACACACAATATTTTTAACAGATTATATAATGCTTTTTGAATTTTTTGTATTTTTAATTTTTATTTTACGTTTGAATCTTACCCTGATAGAGTATGACAAACTGGAATTATATGTTAGTAAAAATTAAATAATACTTAGCTAATACGTCATAGAAATTTCATCGGGTATTTATAGAAATTAATTATGCGTGAGCTAATGAGTTTGAAATGAAAAGGGAAAAAAAATCATTCACAATCGAAGAGTCTGGGTCATTCAACCAGGCATTAAATTATTATCGTTATAACATTTCTACAGGTAAAAATCATGGAATAAAACAAAAACTCAATAAATTACTGAAAGTTAACATATTTTATAACAGAAAAAAACAACAAAAAAAAAACTGAAAATTGCAGAATGCATCTAAAATTAGCTAAAACATCTTGAAAAATATTGAATTATTTAACTAATGGTTAATTACTAATAAATAACTAATAAATCAAAATAGAAACTTCGAAATGAATACAGAAGTGAGTCAATAGGGCTATAATGAGACGTAAACAGGAATTTCCCAGATTAATGCAATTATCTTTAAAACCGTTCATTTAATTACAAAATGTGAGGAGAATATAAGTTGCAATTACTGTAAATTTGATTCATCAAAAATGAAAATCCATCAAGTTGATAACCACAAATTCGTGATTTTGTCCCTGTTCAATCCAAACTGACGCATTTCAATGTAAATAGTAACGATCCAAAAATATGTTTAATTTAACAAACTAAATTATTATATTAAAGACATTAAATTATTATCATTATTTTATTTATTTATTTATTTTTTTTTTTTTACGAACAATGGAATGTTTTATATAAGAACCAATTATTGTTATTCCCACTACTCTCATTAAGCGACTACAATTAAGTGAAACAATTTTATTGATCCTAAAAGCATTTGCTTCATGATAAAAAAAGGCTATTCATTTCGTTAATAAAGAATATTACAAAATAATAGCCACGACACAAGGTTAGCTTTTACAGAGGAATCTTTGGCAGCATAAAAATATAAATCAATGGACATTACTGTTTTGTGACCTTGTTGCGCATAAATTATTTTATTGTTAGGTAATAAAAATCCGTCTATACACATCTGGCTGAACCATTCCATTATAATCAATATATGTAAAAGGGAATGGTTCGAATGTTTGTTCACAATAAACTTTTGTTCTACTTGACTGCATTACATGTACTTTTTTTTCAAAATGTTCCTTGCCATAATGAGAAGGTACACTGAAATTAAGTAAAACCAAATTATGAACAAAATTAAAAATTTTCAATGTCATAGCTTAATTTTTCCGTTTTTTTTTTAATGTAGTTGTTATCAGAATGATGATAAAATTCCTAGGGAAAAAATAAATTGATTGATAATTGAATTTTGACTATTTTCAAAGATGTAGCTTATTGAACGTTTATCGGCAATTGAATAAATATAGTTGTAGAATTTTGGACAGGCTGTCTTTGATTTTTTTAATTTTTATTATTAATTGAAAGCTGTGCACCACCGAACATTTTAAATGCTCATATGAAAGATATTTCGTTACCTACATAGATCTTTATTGGACCAATATTAGTACTGATACATATAACATTTTATATATAACAGTTTTATGAAAACTTGTATGTAAAATGTGATTTTATTTAGAGATACTGACATTTTATAAAACGATTTTTATTATAAATTATTACTATATATTTTTACTATATAATTTTATTTGGCAACAGGTAGCTCACTTGTGAGGCACTCTGCAACTAACTCAAAGAACTCCGGTTCGAATCCGACTGACAGATAATTATTTTCTGTATTACAGTAGCTGTGACCTGTGACCTATGGGTTCGGGGGCCCTCCAGGATCCACCCACCCATGAATTGGGCACCCTTAATTGGGTAAAAATCCGGCGGCCTGATTCTGCCCAAATCATCTCCTTGCATAACCGTTGGTATAGTAACAGTACTTCCTTACGAAGTACTGCACTCCTGGACATAAATGGGTTGCAGATTTAATTATATTTTAAAAAATATATTTTTATTTACCACTATCTACTAAATATATACAATA
>NW_027108734.1:759555-763351 GCF_000696795.3 Halyomorpha halys | reverse complement strand
ATTTAAACTCATCCAACGGATTCAGGAATGTTTTATTCTTATTCTACACAAACGTAAAAAATCTATTAGTTTATAATAAATTAGAAATTTTTATTGATAAAAGAGATAATACAACAATAAAAAAAATTGACCACTAAGAATATTTTTAAAAAGAAATGGTTAAAGTCAGTAATCCTCAATAAATAAAATTAAGGATATACCCTAATAACAATAACACAAATGGATGATCGAGTACAAACGTATCATAGAAGTAACGTATAATGAAATAATAATTAGTAAAGTTAGCAACAAATATTATATAACAATGTGGTAAATAAATAAATGTGTAAGAAATATTTTTTATGCTATGTTTGCACCTTCCATGACACACGGACCATCTCCCTACAATTAATTTCATACAATCAATTAATAATCTTCAATTTTTTTTTTTAAACATGATAGTAATCAGATATACAAAAAATGCAATAATTCCACCTTTAGCTTGGACTTTAGTTGTGGCCATTCTAATAAACTCTCTTCATTCTTTTAACATTAAAAATTAGCTATTTCATTTTATGAAGATTGGAGCAAAATATTAAAGATAAGAATTAATGACGACTTTCATAAAATCAATAACGAGTTTTGGGCAGTTATCGAAAAGTGTATACAACAGACCTATTCGCAACGCCAAGCCGTAATACGGCCTTCACGTAATGCATGTCATGTTATAATGTTATTATCCAGTTACACCAGCACCACTACATCGCGAGTATCAGCGTTTATGTCTTAGAATGTAAACCTTAAAAAAAAAAAGAAGAAAAAGAAGAGAAGAGACGGCGGAGTAGTAAGTAGTAAAGCCGGTCTGAGGAGATCGATAACAATTGGGTAGGGCAATTAAAAGCCGTTTATTTCCCCTCCATTAAGTTGGCACAACAAAACAAAAAAAAAACAGAAATAGTATAAAGTGAAGGAAGTGGGAGCAGTTAAGTACAAAAAGGTCAGAGCAGTTTGTAGAATGGTGGGGGTGAGGCGGGAGTGGGGATGCCCAGGTGTTTGGAGTAGCCCCGGGACTGCCTGGTTCATTCATAAGATGTACCCCATAGGAGTAGGGCGCGCAGTGCAGCGGTGAGCCCGCAGAACATGTGGATAGTCATGAGTGTGTTAGTAGTAGCGGCCCTGGGTGCCAATGCCAGGACCCCGCTCATAGTATTCGAAGAACATTCCTTCCATCCTCCCTTCCAAGACATGGACTCTATCCTGGCCATCCACTTCCAGGAGTACCATCAGCAACAGCACTACGTCAAGCCCGTCAAGCATCTCAGGACACTCTATCAAGTAGGGGTGAGTACAGTCATCAGTCGTAATATTGTACCTCATCCTACTATAGTACACTTGAATAATATATAATACTCGTACACTAATACGCCTTCCTTAATACGCCAATTCAGAAGAATCGCTCAAGTACAAAATTAATGTCAACTTAATTTATTATTTAAATACTATACATTTTCCATTGCCTTTCCAAAAGATATTTTGGAGGACCTGGATTTCGGTCTTCCTCCTGAAGAATGATTCCAGATATACTATTCTTTCATCCTGGAAGATGAGTAGCGCGGCACCTGTTGGTGCTCCCTCATGAATGGAACGGGCTTATTGGGTGCCATTCAAGGCCCCCCTCTCTGGGGAAAGGTCAACCTGCTCTCGAGTGCCTACGCTCCCCACCTGCCCTCACAACCTTTTTATTTAACCTAAATTTTTTAAAAATCATAACTGCTTATAAAAAAATAAATATTCGCGAAATATTCAAATCAATAATAAACTTCATTTACTACAAGAATCATAAAAAAAAATAGACATACATTGATAATGAAAATTATATACTGATATCAACAAAGATAAAAAAAAATTATGTATACTTAATTGAATTTTTTATTAAAGAGAGAATAAGAAAAAAAGTAACCTTGAATATTTTAAAAATTAAAAAAAAAAAATACGATATACTAAAAAAATATAAATTGATAATTTTGGACTATATTAATGAACCTATAAAGTTCGTACATTCAACTTCTTTTTTTATATCATGAATACTACGGACTAAAAATACCAAGATGGCAATAATAAACATTTATATACATACCTAGGCAATAAAAATTATGTGTTATGTACCTAATATAAAAAAAATTAATCTATTTTTAATTGAGTCATTTATTCTATAAAAGGCATAAAATCCAGAAAAATACAATTAGCGAATCGATTTTGCAAAAATAGATACATATATTGTTACTTTTAGGTTTCTGAACTTTCTAAAATAAATGAGCCAATTGATTGGTGAACGTATATAATAAAGTTCCTATATCTAAGCATTATTATCAATTTTTTTTTTTAGAAATGTATGAAATTAAATAATTCAAGATGAATGATACATTAGATAAAATAATTTAAAAAAAGACGTTAGTAAATTTATTTTTAAAAAAATACATACATATTTACATCAAAAATAATTTAGTACCCACATCCAATATTTTTATTTAACTTTTTTTTTTTTTAATTGAACTCGTTATAAAAAATAGCTAGAATACTTTGGATGGAGTGAATATATACAAATATACAAGTTTATTTTCAGGCAAGTCATTTATATGTAAAATATATTAAACAACGAAATAAGTTGCAGCAAAAAATAAAAAGGGCATAACAGAAAACTTTACTAATAACTAAATTAATTAATTCATGTCTGTATTTATCCGCTTCGTTGAGAAATAAATACTATACTTTGTAATTCAGATAATTCAGTATTTTTAATGTTTCATAAAGACTAAATACTTTTTTTAAGTAGATACTAATGCATCGTATACTCCAGAAAATTTTAATAGCACAATTAGCAATTATATATTTTATTATCCCAATGTAATATAAGACCTTTTGTACGAAATATGCGATTCGACATTCTTAGCACGTTCGATAAATCAATATTTCGTGAGTTCATTTTATGTGGATACTATGTAATATTGATAAAAATAATTAATTTTAAGAGTTTCAATAAACTGTATGAATTTAACATTATGTGTATATATCGTAATCAAAATAAATAATAATATCATTAATTATAAAAAAAAAAAACCTTTCAATTTTGAGCATACAAATGTTTAATTAAAATAATAAAACTCATGATTTTCTCCGGTATCAGGAAATACTACATACTAAAATAATACGAAGATAGCGTTATTAAATACTTATTTCAAGATTCCTTACGTAATAATAATTTTTTTTGCAGGTAGATAAAAAAAAATTGTGATAAAAAAACAAACAATTTTTTGCCTGAACTTTCACTTCAAAAATAAATAAAAGGTCGGTTGCACTGTCAGTGTTAGAACTTAGTAGTGTGTAATAAATTCAATTATTAACGTAAAAGACTAAAAAGAAAAAAAAACACGATAGATTTAATATTAAGGATTAGCAGTAACATAATAAAACAAAAAAATTCAGAAAAATTACATAAGCTATCAAATATTGTATTTTAAACAAGAAATATTGATGGATTATTGCCCATCTTATTTAACTCAAATAAATTTAATATAATATAAAATTATTTAGAGAAATAATTACTCTTAAAATTGAACTTCATACGGTAGTGTTTTGCAAAATTGCATACAATTCATTTTATTAAAACAAAAAAAATTAAATAAATAAATATACTGATTAAACAGATAGAGATACTTGAAATATCACAAGGCAAAAGGCCATACTATATTGCAGAATGAAAGACATAACACTATTATTCTGGTTTTTATCTGTAATTTGAGGTTTTGACGTGATATTT
>NW_027108734.1:755741-759505 GCF_000696795.3 Halyomorpha halys | reverse complement strand
TAAATATACTGATTAAACAGATAGAGATACTTGAAATATCACAAGGCAAAAGGCCATACTATATTGCAGAATGAAAGACATAACACTATTATTCTTAACCAAGCACTCTGAGACCCTCTCCCCAACTTGGTTATCAGGTCATCAAACTCGAATAAATAAAAGGTAAATAAAAAAATAATATCAATAAAATTAATAATAGATTAACAAAGTAATTTATTTAGTTAACATACAGACAAATAGTCATTGCAACTGTAATTAAATATTAAAACAATAGTGTTAATAACAAGGGTAATCTTGAACATTGAATTTTTTTTTTCTTATCCATCTATCAGGAAAAAAATTAATCCACTTATTGTCAACACTGAAATTCGATAGTATATCTTATCTCAAACAGAAAATGACTAAATTCGTCAACTGCGATCAAGAGAACTAGAAAACCATGATTTTTATCGCTAGATGATAAGAGATTACTTAATTTTTCTGTTCTATATTAGATACACAATCTTTCGAATCAGTGTATACATGAGAATTTTTCTTGATCATTGATAAATTATGATTTTTTATATTTAATATTTATTATTGATAAATTATAAGTTGAAAATAAAATGATATAAAACTTTCTAACACAAAACCATAACTCTAAATAGTAGGATAATAACCTATAATGTTTTCTGCACATCCGGTCCTTTCTCTTTTCGAGTCTCAATAATGACGCATTTAAAAAAAACACGTCTACTTTTTGTGCAAACATTATTTATTTCTTCTTATTATAAATAACAATATTTTTTTTTTACATTTGTATTTACTTATATAGAAAATTAATAGGAAAGTGTGTAGGACTGACACAGTTTATAAAAATATCTCGACATTCGAAGCAAAAGATCGAAGAACGACTTTCTCTTAACTTTTCCCAAAATTCTTATTTATTTATATTTTAGTAAAAAATATTATTATGAAATAGTTTTATTAGGGATGAAATTCTTTTTATTAGTATATAAACTTTTTAAAAAATGCAGAACACGGCTATACTTAAAATTTGATAAAAATAAACAAAACTCGAAGTAAGAATTTTGTTACTGTTCTGAAGCAATTCATTATTTTTAAAAAATATATATTCATTAAAATAATTCTATAAATTTATAATGTTGAGTATAGAAGAGATTCCTATAATAAACAAAATCTCCCAATACAAGCTAGTACAGGGTACCTGAACCTTTATCTTGACAGCAGATTAACAAGGAAACTCAAGTTACTTCAATATTGACTCGACAAACGCTGGAAGCTACCGAATCATATGGGAAAGAAACACTAATATATAACTTTATATTTATACAAATTTTATCAAAAAATGAAATTTATATAATAAGGCCTATTTTGGCGTACGGAATTGAGCATTGGTAATCCATCAAACCTTCGAATTCCTCTCGTATCCAATCCATACAATCCAAAATAATTCGTAAAATTCTCCTTTATAACTTAGTCACAAATAAAATCATCCATAAAGACATAGCCGATCTAGTCTGAACCAGATATCAATCCTTCCATTCTAAATTCCGTTTCCTCTATTTCCCATAACCTTTCGAGGTGCCAGAAAAGAAGATGGTTTTGAGATGTATAAATATTATTAAAGCATTACTATATTACCTTTAATAAATGACAAATGAATTAAATGTTATCATTAAATTATTTCAACAATAAAAATTCATTATATTTACTTTAAAAACGCACATATTTTACAGGCATACAAAAAAAAAAAAAAAATCTTCAAAAAAACCGTTAAGTCTAGAATCCAGCTACTCAGCTCTTTCTCGGCCTAAAGATTCTATTCAACTACCGTAGGGTAATTGATTATTTTTTTAAATTTTAATTAATCATTAAATTTCGATCTACATTAAGATCGTGTACATCAAAATGGTATGGCCAAATCAGGACCAAATGCTTCTTCCTCTTACAAGTGACGTATCAAAACTCCAACTGCGCTAAATTAACAGATTGGCCTAACTGTCGGGCCACAAAGGCGGTGAACAAATTGTCACAATAAATAAATCTGTATCCGTTTCCTGTCGAAAGTGGTTCGTGAAAACCATATCATTGGCGATCAAGAGATTTATATATGATTACAACTTAAAAGTAAATAAAAAGTCATGAAAATAAAAAAATAAAAGTCTAACCTAACCACTTTGCCTGCTAAAACTAAAATTTACAGCCAAATCGGTGATAATTAAAACAATTTAATTGTTTTTAAAAATGAGAATCTGAAGTGCCCCTAAAGATATGTAATTTTCGAATAATTATTATTAGAAAAATTAATTATAACAAAATGAACACTTTTTTTCTGGAAACCTGCGCAAAATAAAAAAAAAAAAGGTACAAAGTTAAATAAACCATATCTCTGTTAATACAGTTCCAATTCCGATCATTTATTTTTAAATATTATTTTGTAGGAATTATTAATTAATTTCAAATGATTATATATATATATATAATTTACCATAAAATTAATACTTTTTTGTGCTAAGCGGAACTAAAAAAGATTTTTTTTGGACTCATAGGGAGTGTAGTAAGAAAGTAACGAAACCTGAAAGCTATATAAAATATATAAAAATTTGCTTATAATATAAATCAAAATGGATAAGAATAGACATAAAACAATCACGTACTATAAAGTACCACTTCAAAAGATAAAAAAAAGTTTTATTATTACTTTTTTAAGTTATTTAAAATTACAATGGCTTTTCGAGATTATTTTTTAAACGCTAATAAAATAAAATAAAAAAAAAAAAAAATGGCAAAAGTCGAAAGATCACATCAACAGGAAATACCTTACCACAATATAGAAAAAAAATTGCCTAAACGTCTGAGGCATTTTTTTTTTTCGAGTTGATTATTATTATTTTTTTTTAGTATGTGTAAATATACTACATAAAGAAAACAATTCACCGCATTCCATCGACAACAACAACAGTATATAATATATTCTACCATCGATGTTCAAGCTCATTCGCTAAAATTAAAATGTATAAAAAAAAAAAATTCATACAATTTATAGTAAAACGCCAAAAACATGTTAAAAAACAAAACAGAATAACAAGACTCGAAAAGAAAGTTTGGCACACTACAACGTCAACAGGAAATGCTGTGTTGCAACATAAAAAAAAAAATATTATTTGAATATCGTCTGATTTACAGCATATTTAGATGATGAATAATTATTAAATATTTTATATGTTTATTGCGCATACTATTTTCATTACTTGGACATATCTAATTTTTTTTTTAATGTATCTTTCATTTTTTAAATATTTTTACGTACGTATAATTACATATAAGAATATTATAGATAAGAGATAATTACGATACAAGTTGGTACGGTTATGAATGGAGGCAAGATGAATCGTTGAGCCCCGACCTCGAACGGGCGCGAAGGACGCAGAGGTTGGACCACTTCAACTTTCCCTACCGCCTCCTGCCTACATAACTAGTTTACACATCTACACATCTCTTCGTCCTCTCCTTCCACTGACTTAGCGGATAATAATCGACACATCGGGCTCCTCATTAAAATCGATATATTTAGAAAGTTGAACGGATCGATACGGAATCAGGATGGCGTGGCTTGACATAGGTTAAGGGAAACTTAATTCAAGGAGAACTTAGTAAAGGTGTCGAACAACATATTTGTTTTGGTTTCGTGGAAACTTAATAAAATGTTTATAAATTTTCTTTTTTATTCAGTTTTCATGAAACAAAAAAAAAAATATATA
>NW_027108734.1:753243-755607 GCF_000696795.3 Halyomorpha halys | reverse complement strand
ATTAAATATGGTGCTTACACAGGACAGAAGTTGTCATTACAACCATTACCAACAGTTTTTTTTTAGAAAATTTTTATTACTATTAATGAATCTGATCTCTATTATAACTGGACAAAATAATTAATTAAATAAATAATCATAAACAAATTTATAATATTAAAACCAGTAATGATTTTTTGGTTGTTTTTTCTTTAAATAAAAATTAATTTGGGAATTAATAATTTAAAATATCAGTCTAATAATAATATATAATAGACTTGAAAAACATTTATGATAATAAATGCACTTGTACTAATAAGTCATAAATTTTCTTCAAATCAGTTCAGAATAAATAATAATGCAATAAATTATGAAGTTAGCAGGAAGGACTGGGATTAAATAACTGTTTGCGTATATAAACAATTTTGCGTAATCGATTGACTGAACATGAAGGTTAATCGATATATTTCCGTGTGTCAAGATTTTCTTTTAATACATCATTATTTGTTATTATTAATCCTTTGAAGGTCACAAGACGAAACTTTATTGAGTTCTTATCACAAAAACAAACAGTATGTTATATATATCTTCCTTTTTGAACAGTCAACTTCCTTCTGTGCCTGATAAATTTATTGGTATTATTAGTCATTAAAGTAGAAATGGTAATAAATAAATAAACACAGATTTATTACATCATATCTCTCTCTATCTCTATTACAATAAAGAATTATTTCAGTTTGTGCTAACACAAAAAAATAAAATTTTTTTTTCTAACATTAGCAATTAGATATGGAGACCTTTCAGCTAGATATTGTACAATTAAGAAAAATTGAACGCAAATTGTTATAAATTATTTATGAAACAAAGAAAATTTTCAAATATTTCTCAACCTTGGCCCAATTATGCATTATTCCGAAAGGCAGTCAAATAAGCGATTGGCCATGATATAAATGGATACGTGGGATGTGTAGGTAGCAATCCGCGCTTAACTATGTTGCCACGCCTGAATATTTTTGCTCATTTTTTTCTCTAAAATTGGACTCGGGAATGCTAAAATCGATCAAGGAAATAATAACTTAATTCATCTATGAACCTGGAAGTGATTTAAGAGCGCCATCGAAGGCGATTTCTAAGTCTAATAACATATTACAGCACACATTTCAGATATCTATTGTTCTTGAGGGTATCATTGTCCTGACAAGGTTTCTGAATGTATGCATTTGTATGATAAGGTGAAAAATACATTCTGTAGAATAATATTATTTCACTTTTGCTATAATTATTATGTATCGTTTGATTGTTTTACTGAATTTATCTATAGATAATTAAATTTATACCTTTTTATTATATCTGCATAATGTGTATTAAGATATTTTGTGTTGTTATAATAGTTTACAGATTTATTGATCCTATTGGTTACGATTATAGCCTCTAAGATTCTTCTGGTTTATGTGTGTTCTGTCATGTCTATTATAGTAGAATTTTAGAAATTCAAAGTTATAGAAGGGGAATTTTTCTTACTTTATTTTTGTTTTTAACTACGAAGATAGCTAGATTTACATGTTTATGAATTACTGGAAGAAGCAAAACCGTAACTAATCTTCTCCAGGAGAAAGACACTATCCTGGAAGCTATGTAATACCCTCTTCTCCCCTCCCCCATCGCCCCTCAGAGGCAATTACCTGAAGGAAATGAGTTCGCTAACGATCCAGCGTCAACCTTAATACCTCTTGTACTGTTATCTGTCATAACTCCTTAGTTCGTGGAGGATGTACAGTCCCGGATCTGTCGGAGCTCGTACCTCCAGCTCCAGAATTTAACAATGATCAATTTGAAAAGTGAAATTCTAAAGATGTTTATCGAAAGGGATCCCTAGAGACAGTTAGAATCCGGCTTGGGTGTGTAGACTTTTATTTAGTGCCGGTCGATCTACCTGGTTAGAGCACTTTGGTAACCTCTATGATAACCACACTGTATGACAGAAACGCCCATGATGGAGTCTTGAGTCTCACAAGTAGCAGGAATTGATCATTCATTCAATCAAGACAGCACATCTCACATCAGTATTATAAAAAAATACTAGCCGAATTGTAAAGAAAATCATCCTTAAACAGTTCAAAACATAATGTTTTTGTTTTGAATTGTATGATTTATTGTAATGCTGAAAAATCTCGTTGGTCACACATCGTGAAATGTTCTATTTCACAATGAGGTGTATATAGTTGACCGTAGATTACTGATTGGAGAAGATGGTCGGGGGGTGCGGTCAGCAAAGAAACAACATGAATAAACAAAAAATATTTATTTATGCCGACGTTTCGACCTGATTTTCAGGTCTTCATCAACGCTATAAAAACAAAAAGACAACAACCATCATTTAGAGAG
>NW_027108734.1:738005-753013 GCF_000696795.3 Halyomorpha halys | reverse complement strand
ATTTTTATTTATATAATTTTTTTTCTCTCTAAATGATGGTTGTTGTCTTTTTGTTTTTATAGCCCTGATGTAGACCTGAAAATCAGGTCGAAACGTCGGCATAAATAAATATTTTTTTGTTTATTTATGTAGTTATGTTGTTTCTTTGCTGACCGCACCCCCCGACCATCTTCTCCAATCATGTTCTATTTCACACCCCCTTATTTACAAACTGTGAATTGCAATCAATATTTTTTTATTATTCATTTTCTCTTTCTTTTGGTCGACTAAAGACTATTTTTTAAAAATAATAATGGTTTAGATCAATTTTTTATAAAGCTGAGTTCTAACTAATTTATTCTTTTATTTTTTAAATGAAATTCATCATAAAGTCCGATAGGATTTAAGCATAAATTAATGGTCTCAGTGGATTCTCAAATTAACTGCATAAGTATAATGAAGGTCATTTAGGTACTTAGTGCTTAGCTACTGAATTATTACAATTATGTATTATACATAACAAATCAAATTGGGTAATAGACTTTTGGTAAGTGTAATATGGACCACATCTCCAACTTAAAAAAAAAAATTAGCTTTTCCCAACAATAAATAAAAGTTATAAATGAAATTTTAGATTACATACTTCAGTATAGCATGCTCACTTATCTTGTTTCTTTTTTTACATTCTTCAGTTGAAAATTGTATTTCCTAGAAATTTTTATTGGCTAGGTAATAACCTATATTTCAAAGTAGAAGTGGACGTAATCAGATGAAATCGATAATTACACGAATCTCCAACTTTCCTTCAGATTCCTTCAGGCCAAAACGGACCATGTGTTTTCGGAAAATAGGTGCGTCGAGAACAATACACATGCGTTAAGGGAAGCAGTAGACGGAATCCGATCAAATCTATCAGCTATTATCTATCTAAAAGCTAGGTATCAACCTGCGCAATGAAAAATTTATCAAAATCGACTAAACTTTGACAACATATTGACAGATAATAAATAATACAATCAATGCATATCTGAGTTAATAAAAGAAAATATTTGAATTAATGCCAAATAATAAATTTTGAAAGAAGGGTTCCATAACACCAATATTGCAATTTAAGAAAAATGGTGTTACTACGAGTCTGAATGAGGAGAGATATGGTCATTCAATGGAAACGATAAGGGAACTAGTTCATAACGATAATTACTACTCAAGTTTTAGGCAGGATACCCTGTTAACCTCCCTGATGAAGACCTAAAACTCAGGTCGAAACGTCGGCATGAAATAATAATGTTTAGTTTATTTTTTTTTTGCTGACCGCACCCCCCTCCGCTCCCCGAGCATCTACTCCAATTAATAGTTACTACAGTTCATTTCAAGAATTGAAAGTCTCTCGACTCAACAGGTCCATACAGAAAACTAAAACTTGGAGAGGACTGTATCATCAAAGAGAATACTTTTACCACAAATCGCACGGTATAGAATACCACCTTCTCTAATTTTTAGTTTTGGAACAACGTAAAAACAAAAATAAATAAATAAAAAGAGACGAAATGAATATTTAGTCTATGAAATGTATACTGGATATAGTATTTACTTTCAAAGTAGAGGAGCCCTGACAAAAAAAAATCAAGGGGGAGCTGACCGCATTGGACCTATATACAAGATAAATTGGAAACCAAAGAAGTTCAGTGGCTTGTGGTTTTAAAGGGAATTGAGGCACGGGATACAGTTTAGGGCTCTCACATTATATTCTATTTGTATTTTTTCCTCCTTCCTTTTGTGGTCTAGAATTACAGTAGCTGGACACCAAAAACTTATATACGCAGTTACCACAAGGTCACCGAGGGGGGGGGGGGATTTGCTGAAAAATATACAGGAAAATTGAGAATATGTTTCAATTTCATATACAATTAAACATTTAATTCGAGAAATATCTCAAAAATATACCATAGGTTTTGTCTTTATACCACATAGATTCCGAAAATCTTTCTATTCAAAAAAAAAAAAACAGGATGTCGCTTACAACCGCACGGATATATAGGAAATGAATCATGCCGGGGACTAAAAAATAATAGTGGTTAAAAAAAAAAATACCAAGAAATATATCGACTTCTAAAAAGAATTCCATGAAAACTGCGGTAAGAGGAAATTTCCGCACGTGGTCTGCGGTTTTGGTCGAAGTAGTTTTTGACAGGATGTCATCTATGGTGATGGGCTATTGTCTATAGTCAACAAACTACGCTCTTTTCAACAGTCGGTCAAAATAGTACATAAAAAATTATTCTTCTGTTTAATAATTAAAAACAAAATTGTTCAAAACTTCAACTATTTTTGTTAAGCTCGTTATATCAATGTGCAATTAAATAATAATTAATTTCAGTCAGGACTTACACTCATTGAAATAGTTAGACAGGACTTGAATACCGAAATTTCAAAATGGCTTCCTATAAAGCACTTTTGAATTTATTTTTTCTAAAAATTAATTTACTCGAGTTAGTGCATATAAAAAGGGATTTTTCTCAAATTTATTTTATTTAAAGATCTATCATTTGAAGTAAATAGGATAAATGTGCTTACGAATCAGCTCACTAAAAAAATAAATAAATATAAACTATGAAAGAATTTAAAAATTTACTAAAGAAGAAATATTTTCACATTATTAAAAACAAATCTTCAGAAATAAAAATAGTGTAGAGATATAAAACTAATTTCTGCCCAAAGCAGGTAAATTAAAATTATGTTATGCAAATATTTTTTTTTTGTTACTGAAATTATTTATACTTGACTTTTTTAAAACATCTAAAAAGTCAATTTTCTCAAAAATGCGATTTGGAGAACACATTATATGATAATTTAATAATCTGTATCCATCTGACCAGAAATATTGTTGGTTTATTTGTTTATTATGAAATAAACCGGTCTTTGTTGAAAAACAAATTGTTTCTAATTATAATTTTTTTTTTATTTCCATAAGTTTATTCATTATTACCCACAAAAAAAAAAAAATAAATAAAAAAAAATAATCAGAATCAATGAAAACTTTATTATACTTTATACCATTATTATACTGAACCAAAGCAAGCTATACAATTAGTTGTAAGCCGTTAGCTTAACTGTCAATGAATGTCAATAATATATGGTATAGGTAATCGTTATATGAAAAATATGACAGGAGAAGGCTTAAAATAACAAGTAATTATAAAAATTCTAAAATAAGTAAGGGTGTGAGAAGTAAATATAACAGAAGAACTTTTTTTTTTTTTTTTTTTAAAGGAATTTTTCTAATATATAAATGAAGTCATAAGAAAAAAAAATAATTCAACATAAAAGACTCCCCCTCTCCCAAAAAAATGTATATATTGTTTATTTTAGCAACAAACTTTTATCAAATTTACTAACATTTTTATTCTTTGATTTCATTCAGGACCAACTATATATATGTGCATTGTTATAAAACATTTAATACTTTAAAAAAACAAAACATAAATGTATAGGAAATTACCCCGGTATGGTAATCAAACAATGTCATCACTTTTTGAAACGCGTCTATAATCTTAAAAGAATAATTTTTTTTTAAGCCAATCAAACGGAGGACTTTCACCATAGGTCATTCAAAAATGATCACCAGTGGTAATCAAAAACCCATAAAACGTCTCGACCAAATCGTACCAATTGATGGTTGATGGTTGACCACTAGGAGGTGTAAATTAAAGAAGAACGACAGGCAATTACGGCCGGGAGGGATTGGGATGAGCCTGTGTCAAGGGTAAGGAGACTTTTTGATCCCGAGTGAGTCATCAAATGGTCCAGTCGAAGGTAAACAAAGGAACACGTCGGCTGGAGTTACCCCAGGTGTGGTGTTCAGGGGGGGGGGTTAGTTTTTACCTCACACACGAGGGGAGGTGCCGCTCCGTTGGTCACCATCACAAAGCAGTCTCAGCGAAAATCCGTCCAGGCCGAAGAGGAGATATCCCTAAACAACAATTAGGGCTATTACCAGGCATCAAGAGGAACGACACCTTAAGGAGGACTTAGACGGATGGAAAACGCGGAAGCCTGTAGACCGAAATGTCTACGGGTTAAGATTTTGATAATGTTATCGATATAGAACCTTCGGGTCGGTATGTCTCGTTATTAACCCATTAAACCATGTACCCTGTTTCATAATGAAAGCTAACAGTATTAGTTCAAAATACAAGTATAGAAACAACGTATTAATTACATTCATGATTGGAGAAGTTTGTCGGGGGGGAGTGCGGTCAGCAAAGAACAACATAAATAAACAAAACCATATTTATTTATTTTATAATTATATATATTTATTAGTGAGTGTAATTGTATTAAGTTAAATCGACAAGACTAATAGTATTAGTTTGTACTTTATTATGAAACAGGACCCTGGCGACACTTAAAAATACTCCAATACAACTAAAATGAACAATCCAATAAACAAATTTGCTTATTCCTATTCCATATGAAATCGACAAGTAATCATTCGTACCTTGATTATTATGATTTTTGTTAATTATTATTATTTTTGACGCCAATTCTGACATCTCTCAGATGTTCATGATCATGTTACCACCAACATCTCCCTGCAAAATGATCCCATAAAAACATAATGATCATGCTTACGTCTTGGGCCATATTTTGGAAATTTTAACTTCAAGGGACTCAGTAACTGACCCAAAACTCTACTAGACTTTTTCAACTGATTTCTCTCATCTCCTTAACTGAGCTACAATTATTTTGTTTCTCAAAAATTACTGATCTTCCATTTATGTCCGAACTCCTGTTTTTATAATATTTCACCGATCTGTATTCAAACAATGTTGGAAATAATTTGTCATCCTCTTCTTCTTTTGAGGTACAAAAAGGATAGGGGTTCGATGCGGCTCCCCTTGCGGTACAAGTGACAGCTTCATATATTTTCTGAGCCGGTACTGTTCTGAAGCTGTTCCGCTCCTTTACAAGAGAGGAGAGGCTTTAACAGTTTCCGAAAACAGGTAATGGATCCTTCGAATGGCTTTGAGGAGTGTCCTGAACCAGGGGATTACTTTCAGACACCCTCGAGTGGGTAATCCTTCGCCTATTGTGTGACCTCCGGTGTTCAGTACCCTCTTCAGATCACAACAGGACACTTGAGTGTATTGTGTTCAACAGTCGAGGATTTCCGATCCTCTACTCTCTCTTTTCTCAAAAGATTTTTTTTTTTCTTCAGTTATAAAGTCACTGGTGGTATACAGTTTGCTTTAACATACGAATCCTGGCAGAGAAAAGACCGAATTTCGTGCCATCCCTTGATAACAGAACTCGACTTTTCCCACCTTTCGAATTTCTTTTCAATTCATGGAACGACTGGAAATAAGAAAATCTGTAATATATATATATTTATTGAATCCCTTTAGAAAACTTAGTTCACACATAAAAATAAAACGATTAATAATAACTATTGGAGAAGTTTGTCGGGGGGTGCGGTCAGCAAAGAACCACATAAATAAACCAAATATATTTATTTATTTGTTTTGTTTATTTATGTTGTTCTTTGCTGACCGCACCCCCCGACAAACTTCTCCAATCATTAATCTACGGTCAACTATCTACACCTCATGATTAATAATAACTATATATCACAATAATAACATCATGGTCTCCATGAATTGATGAAAACTTTGACTCATTAAAATTGAAGCTCATTAATTTAGTTGTTTTATTAATAACCTTTATGATGTTTTATTTTATAATAATTTAGCGTGATTTCTGGAAACTTTAACCAGTACTTAAAACGACGCATACTCTTAAAAGACTAATGTCTAAAAGTGTAAATAAAAACAAAGCCAGTTTTAAAATTTACATTTACTAAATGTATAATTATGTACAGTTTTAAATTATAATAAAGATAATAAAAAAATAACAATAATTAATGGTGACTTTTTAGAACTAATAGGATATTAACAAAAAAAAAAATGATTATTTTATTGAAATAAAATGTACAATATAAAACTCATAATTTAATATTAGATTTCCTTCTATTGCATAAAGTCATTGCTGGTTTATTGAATTGTCACTCTTTGTTTAAACTTTGGTTATTTCCAGATGCCTAAGGGTTATAATTTTTCTTTTTCTAATCTGGCACAATTTCATATAACGTTTGTTTCTGTAGTTTTGGTAATGTTTAAGATGTTATTATCTTGAGGCTCTATCAGAATATGGCTGATTATATAAACAATTTAATAAAATATATACCTACAATGAGATTATTAAAAAAAAATTTCAATTTGGAACGCCTATTTACACTTTACCAGCAAATGATTGAATACGATTTTTGGAATACGTGTAATTCAAAATAAAATCAAAGCATTTTTATTTGTCAGATAAGCCGCTGTTAAGGCAAAGCAGCATTCAATTTTGTTGACAAAAAAGTTGAGTTGGCTTGATTTTCCCCTGTTTTCTTCGCATGTAAAAGAAGAAAGTAGAATTTTCGATAAAAGAAAAAACCTGACTCAGGAAATAAATTATAAATCAGCTAATGGGGTCAAATTCAATTTATTCAAAAGTCCAGAAAACAAAAGCCATAAATCGGAATCCGTTAGTTGGGTCCACTAATCCAGAAGTTAATAGGTTCCAAGAAGAAGGCTCTAAGAAAGAAGTAGAAGACCGTGGATAGTTGAGGAAGAAGAGACCGAGAGGAAGAGCGGTGAGTATAATGCGAAGATAGCTCGACTCGACTGGGCAGTTATGCCAGGAATGAGAAGGATCAGAAGTAAGCGGAGGAATAAAATGGGGTAATGATACTCGGGCTCTTGGGAGTTTAATAAGCCGTCCAGTCTCCCCTAGTTTATGCTTCCACGAAGGGGCTATCAGATGGAACAAGTTCCTAGAAGGAGGACCTCATGTTGGGGGGAGCTTGTGTTTCGGTCGTGTTCTTCGGGACCACGTGTCCCTTTGAAGGGTCGCACTTCTCGACAGCCCATTCATTAGGCCCCTATAGCGGTCACCTCTCGTAGTCCGCTCCCTCCACAAAAAATTCTGCCCCTTGTACAAAAGCACAACGATCAATCTTATCCCAAGATCATCCCTGTCAAACCAATGTCCCAACATCCTCGATCCCAGTGAATTCCGGCAAGAAGAAATATGTTGAAATGACTACGACCTTTGTGACCATTAGCTATTGAATGGGAGGTGAACGATACTTCAATCTGTCACGATAAAGGTCTCCCAGGTCCACGAATAGTTTTATATTCGAAATTCTTGAAGCTGTATAGCAAATCACTCAAGGTTAACTGTTACAGCGGGGATACAACAGCCTACATCCATAAAATATAGTTCGGGAACTTGCATACAAAAAAGAGTTGGACTATACCAAGGATAAAAATAATTTATTATATTCAAATATCTATCCTAATAATAAATTACAATCATTCTAGAACAAGGTCCAAAGGATCGCAATAGATGCCTAAAAATAGTTTTAAAAAATTTCATTCCCAGTGGCTTACAATATAGGAAATCCAACTTCAGCTCAAAAACTAAAGCCCAGACATTCTGCTATAAATAGTTTATTTATCAGTTATCATTAACATTTATTAATTTTTTTTTTTGTTCATTTTTCAATTATATAACTATTATTATG
Organism: Halyomorpha halys; assembly: GCF_000696795.3. Lineage (NCBI taxonomy): Eukaryota > Metazoa > Arthropoda > Insecta > Hemiptera > Pentatomidae > Halyomorpha > Halyomorpha halys. Next base: position 745,407 of record NW_027108734.1, on the reverse strand, counting down.
GTTTACATTACTTTTTTTAAATAATTTATTATTTAAAATTATTCAATAATTATAATATTGTAAATGATAAGGGGTACCTTTTGCATAAGACTAAACCCACAAATTATAAATTGATAAAAGTAAATCAAATTATTATGATATAATACGCAAAATTAATGTTGTTATTTTTAATACCCAAGTGAAAAGTAAAATAATTACCAATTATGGTACAATGTATTCACAAACCAAATTAAAAATCTGCTAAGTTATTTAAGGGTAGTTTTAATTTTAGCAAATTTTTATTAAAATGAATTTAATATACTCTCTCCATCTAATTACTTCTTTACAAAACTCTTTGAGTTTTTTACAATTTTAAAAACTACACACCATTAACATTTATTAAAAAATGTTCATGAATTAAAAATAACAAAGGGTGTCAGTAGCTGACTAAAATGACGGATAGCAATAGTAATAGATCGTAAAAGCAAAAACTAAGAGAGGAAAAAATAAAAGGCAAATATCATATTATATTTCAATTTTAAATTAATGATCAACGGCCCAACATTTTGCCATATCTAGTATTATAATTATTGAAAAAAATTAATGCAGACTAGAATAAGTATTTCTAACTTCTTGGATACCTAGATAGTTAATGAATCATTAGAGATATAAAAAAAAAAAATCAACATGCTCATAGCAGTTGGTTGAATAATTTAAGAAATAAATGTTTAACCACTTTTTATCTTTCTGTTACAGGAGTCAGAGAAAGAGTTGCCAGAGTGCGAGCCTTGGTCGGTGTGCAGCAAAGTGGATCTGTACGATACCCCATGGCTGGAGAGGCAGTGCAGATGCCCCAACCAGAGAAAGTGCCCTGGGCTAGTGACAGCCAATGATGGACATACCATCACTGACAAGACGCGACAGTTCAAGGTGAGGAGGTCCTTTAAATAATACCAACACTTAATACCACTGAAGTTAGATGGTCTATTGCTTTGAATTTTGTTTACAAAATAATAAGTTATCTAATCAAATGTCTGTCTGCAGCTATGCGAACCCGTGAAGAAGCTGCCCAGGTGCAGGTATTTCCGTGATATCACCTGGACCCTGACCGTGACGGGGGAGAACCTTACTTCCCAAGTGGTCCATTGCCATTGTCCCAAAGGGTCTGTGGCCTACCTCATCAGGAGGCAGCCGTTCCAAGCAAGGCACGGCTCTACTATTGGCTATAGGTACTCTTTCGCCTGCTCTCCACAGTCGGTAAGTAAACCATAAAAACTTCAATTGAATTCAAAAATATATTAAGAAGTATAGTAATTAATAAGGAAGTTGGGCTTAAAGTATTCTTGAATATTTTAAATAGAGAGAGTTGCGATGAGTAACTACCACATTTAAAATTAATTTAATAACTTAAAGCACACTTATTGATGGTCATGTTAATAGATGAAAATTTTTTTAAAAGTATATATAAGTTAATTTTTCTAAAAATAAGGATTATGCAAATTCAAAAACCTACAAATTAGTACATAAGTTGTAAAACTTAAATAAATATATATGTGGTAATATATTGCTCAGCCATGGAATGGTAATATAAAAATAAGCTAATGGAACTATTAAATAACAAACGGTAGCTTATATTTAAAATTAGTAACAAATATCAGTCTCTAAAATAAATGGCAGGAGAAAATGTTTGTTTTTTTCCAATAGTGGTGAAGAACATATACTTCAACATGATTGGCATTGGCTCTGACATGGGTTTTGATGCCGTTTTAAGAGAGATGTAGTATAGCGACAAAAAGCACATTTGAGAAATAATATATAAGGATTAATGATAGAACTTTAAAAGATCTTCTATTAAATATCATAACTATTTCATCTCAAAATCCAATATTTAAATATGTCCTTTTTATAATTTCAGAGATTGAGGTGTCAGAGAAAAGAGCCGTGCCGATTGTTTACAGTCAGAAAAAGATTGGAACTGCTAGACGAAGTGAACACGAGTACACTTTGTCAGTGCCCGCATGGACATCACTGCCCAAAGCATCACACACATCCTGGTGTTCTTCAGGGTAAAAGCTACATAGAAGAGAATATTAGGACTTATTCAGGATATTGTGTGGGATGAGTGCTTTCAAGACACTATTAGTGCGTGTAGAAAAATATTTAAAAAGAAAAAAAAAAGTGAAAAACTAATTAAAATATATTATCGAGACAAGTGATAAAGCATATTAATTTATTATCTTGATAAACGAATTGTATATATTTTATTATACTTGTATACAGAATATTTATTTTTTAATTTTAATGTATAATAAACTAAATAATGGAAATGATGGTTTGGTAGAAAATAGTACAAAATGAAAAAGGCCTAAAATGGTCTAACTATTAAGATTGCAGCAAAATTTAAAAATAATTTCTTATTTAATACTGAAGTTTATACAAGAATTAATTTTAAATATAATGAACTTCAAAATATTGGATATAAGATTGTATTTTTAAAAAAGAACTTTTTAATTGAAGACATGAAATGTCCTTTATTTAAAAGCCCTATGACATTTCATTTTATAAATTCTTTAATACTTATGAAAATACAAACTTGAGTTTTGTCAATATTTTCAAAAGTATTATTAGTTGATATTAAATTTATATTACAGCATGAATTTTTTGCCTAACTTTATTGTACCTGATATAAAACATTATTGTAGATTTCAATAGGTGTTACAAATAAGTAATTGTTTAATATATATAGTACGTACTTGTAAACATATAGTGTATATAAATAGATATAGCCCAGATTTAAAATTTTCCATTTTAATTTCTTTCTTCAATTTTTTTTTTCATATCAACTCAATGGGTTATGTGTTATTATTATTATTATTTTGTAAATTTGTAATAAATTAATTTTGAGTACATAGTACTACCATATAGTATATAGATGTTATTAATTGAAATAACAGGTAAATAATAAATGTTAAGGTTACCATATAATCACATTTAAGCTTTAAATGTAATGTTATGATACTTGTATTTGATTCCTTGTTTATAATGTTATCGATCCAACAATATCTAAAAATTTTAATATTTGTACATAATAATATAGCTCTATGAAGTTATTGTTTAAAAAAATATTGATTAAAATAAAGAAAAAAATATATTTAAAAAAATGTAATTGATGGCTTATAAATACTGGTATAATATGTTGTCATAGAAAAATAAGTTTCCCTCAAAATTAATCCTAAATTACTAGAAATAATCCTAGAACTAACCCATTCTTACCCAACTAGTGAAAAAATTAAAATATTTCTGCTTTCTTTTAAAAACGAATGTCTGACATCTGAAATTATGTATAGTGTATTATTATTTAATTAAAATTGCTCTGTGTAGCAAAAAAAATTTTTGCAACATTGGGTGGGAAGAGGTTATGTCAAGTAATGAATATTTGCGAATTATATCTTCATGGAATAATCAATTACGAAAATTCCTCTCCCTCCACATATAATATATCACTTAATATTTAAATAAATAAACTTTTTTGGGTTTTCTAATAATAATCAGTATCTCTACCTTAATAAAAATTTCTAACATAATTACATATCTAGTTTAAAGGAAAAAATAATTTACAAAATAAGCTACAGTTGAAACTAATATCTAAAATTGGTATGGATACAATATTTATTTATCAATGGTTCATTCGTGAATTAGGGTTGTATCCATGGTAATATTAACTATAAGTTTCAACTATGGTTAATTGTTGCCTATCTCTGGTATTAGCCTATAAATACAAGTATACAAACTAAACAGTACAAGCACTAATACTTGGGTGTTTCATAATGGGGGTGACTGCCTACTTGTCAGCATAACAGTACCAAGCACAAAATTAAGGACTAGTTGGGTAACTTGTCAAGAATTGTAAAGAAATTGTCAAAAAATAATTTATGTTCCTTTGATGGATCAACAACAGACAGTTCATCAAGAATATCTCATTCTCTAAGAACAAGACAGGAAACATTAATTTTTGAGGTCATTGCATTTGTCTCCTGCTCCAGAATAAGTTTTGGACTAGACTAGTAGTAATACTCTTGGGCCAGCCAACGGGAGACATTGACCACTCCTGTAGGTCACTCTGAGCTGCCACTTCTTGGGAATTATAAAAACGTACAAAGAGTTTGAGGTAAACTAAAGATCCACTTAGACCAAATCTTCAGTTTCAGAACTATACTTGAGAGAGGAAAGGAGTATAATGTGCCCACACATCACCACTTAGTTTACTTTACATTGGCATAAGACAGTATTCATCAGAACTTTACAAAGCATTATATGAGCTGACAGTTCCACCTGAGCTCGTAAGACTGATAAGGCTGACAATATCAGTGTTGAGTGCTGAGTGTATGGTCTGAACATCAGCGGAATTATAATTAGAGCAATGGGTCAGGGGTCAGGCTTGCCCATTTTTTTAACATGGGACTAAAGAAAGTAATAAGGGACAGTCAGATACAAAATTCAGGCATGGTTTAGAACAGATTTGGTACAGTTGTTAGCATATGCAGATGACATAATACTGTGGGGAAATCCAGACAAGTAGTAATTAAAGCATTCATTTTGCTTGAAGTTGAGACTTAATGTAACCTAAAACCATCTAAATGGTTTCAGATAAAGCTCCTAGATTGGTAGGCACCAATTTTTGAGCAGGTTTAAGAATTTAAACAGAAAGTTAAACAATCTTTATCATGAAAATTGGTAGGTTTCTTATACTTTTAGTCTGTGTTAATGAAGCAAGCAAATTTGTTTAAAAAATTTAATGCTTATACCTTTTTAATTCTTATTATTTTCCTTCTTCTTAGAATAAATTGAAAACTCAAGTATCCACTTTCTACTTTACTAATAATACTATTAGCTTTCATTATGAAACAGGGCCCTGCTGTTAATCTTTTACATATATTTAATGTATTTTTTTTCTTAATTATATTTAATATAAAATTAATAATTATTATTAATGTTGCTGTATGATACAAGTTGATTGCTAGCTACCAAAATTTGCCTATGATTAACTAACACAGTCAAACCTCTATAACTCTAAATTCAATAAATAAAAAAGCCTGATATTTTAAAGTCAACTCTGTTCCTCGCTGCATTTAGAGATAAAATTGAGCTCCTTAGTCCGAACATAATACCTAAAATGAATTTCACAATAGGATGTCCCCTTGGACTCTACAAGCTGAATTTAGAGAGTCAGGATATATTTAACTCCAAGTTTATATGAACCTCATTTCTAGATGCCTTTTTTCTTATTGACAGATTGCCATATATGTCTTATATTTTAACAATTTAAAGTCATAATGTCATTCTTAACCTCTTAAACTGTGTTAATGAAGCAAGTAAATCTCTTTAAATGTTTTAATTATCTAACTCTTAGAAAATTCAATAGCTCAAAATTGATTTCCAGGAATGTTGATAACTAAAAATTCAGTATCTTTGAAATTTAATAACTAAACATAAAATTCGACAATAACTAGTCAAGTTTGATTGTAATATATGTATTTATACTTTGTAGATTCCAGATTCATTATAATTAAACTTAATATATTTCAATTAAGTGCGAATTTGTAGTTACAATATTTTTTTTGTAATAATAAGAAAATTAAATAAATAAACTTTTTAAGATTTTCTAATCACAATATCTCTACCCTAATAAAAATTTATAACCTAAATAAACATCTAATTTAAAATGAAAAATAATTTTAATTTTTTTTAACTCCCATATTACTTTACTATTCACAGGTCTGGTGCACATTATAATTATCCTTAAGTTCAAATTATTCCCAGAACTTCTGCTTGATGTTGCCTTTTAATGCAATACATTCCAGGGCATTTCCATGTCCACTTGTATCTGGTTGAGGATGCCACACTTCACCCTGCATACTACGGCTGCCATGAATTTTTCGGCATCTCCACCATCCAGCAGTCTCTCATCTTGCTTGGCTTGAATCCTCCCCATTAATCAGTCACCCCTTTTTATAAAATGGATTAGCTCTCCAGGTTTCCCCGGTGAATTTCTCCATGTCCAAAATTGCCTTCCTTAGATCCTGTGTGGTCACCATTCGTACCTTAATCCACTCCAGGGTGTTAGCCATGTCAGGGTGTGCTTCTGGCATCGTGAGTGCCGGAAGGGGTCGCATTTCTTCTTCAACTGGCTGTTCCGTGGTCCCTGTCTGAAGTACATTTTTCAGATTATCTACATTTAAGACTGCGGCTCTTACTATCGGACAAATGCCTAGTGAGAATTAGAAATAAAATAAAGAAGAGAAATGAGAGTAGAAAAAAAAAAAAAATGTGCTGGCCCAAAAATAACATTTTATGTACCTAAAGGTCCCGGGTTTCGCACTAGTTACGGTAGTCTCGAAAAGGAACAAAAAAAAGCAAAACAGGGTGAGAAATGATGCACCCAAAGTCACAGTTCATACTGATTTATTGTCTGTAGTAATCCTCTATATGTAAATTTAGCCCATGTTTACATATGGAGATAGGTATTATGACCGATATCTGGTGTCATACCTTAACTTATATATATTAGCATAAACATTATATATTCCATTTTTATACAATGCTACTGTCTAAATTAATAAGACACGCTTTTAAATTATAAATGTACTTATTTATTTGAACTTAGATTAAATTAAAAATTAAATCTGTATCACTACAACCCAGGAAGATTCAGGGGTTAAGTACTTTGTGAGGTAGTACTGTTACTAGACCAACGGTTGTGCAAGGAGGTGATTTGGTCAGAATCACTCTCGAGTTTGATGGGAAAAACTAATGTAATTTTTAACTCAATGATACTAAAGGAGGTTGATTACGTGTGTAGTTGTGCATTTACATAATTCTTTTGAATGTCAGTTACTGAACAGTTATTTTTATTTATACTTATAAAATAATTAGCGCCTGAAATATCATGAGTTAACAGATAATTTAACCATGGTAGTATCAATACTGCTTTCAGGATAAAAAAAAAAAAAAATAGGTTAAAATATTTATAAAACTTCAAAACTAAGAAGTAAACTGTTTAATATTTTTTTTTTGTTTTTAAATAGTTGACTACGGTAAAAAAGAACCATTGTTTATTCAAGTTTATTTTATATTAATACTATTTTATTTATTTCCTCCTTTTGCTTGTATATAACTTTCATTTCACTTATTTTTTACATATTATTTATCCTACCTTAATTACCTTTTTGTATCTTATTATCATAATATTTCAAAATATTCTTAGTTGTTTTTGTATCTTTTTAGCTCTAACGTACCCCTACAAAGTGGGGCAAAAGAACGAATAATAAATAGTTGAAAACTATTTTGTTCTTTTTGCCCGCAACACTGACTACCATCTTCTTCAAATTTTAAATTCAATTTATATATAAATATTGAATTTAAA
>NW_027108734.1:735377-737920 GCF_000696795.3 Halyomorpha halys | reverse complement strand
TATATATATTATAGTAGGATATTTTTTCTTTTTAAATTGGAATAAAGTGAGAAATAGCAGTAATTATTATTTCTTTGGTGATATTTGTCGTTAGATTGGAAAGCAGAGTATGTATATACAAATTTTTTTATCTGAGTAAAATCCTAGCACTATTCACTATATAAATCTGAGAAATTGTTTAATATGCAATAAAAGATTATATCAAACAATAGCTCAGGGAATAACTTGAATTTAAGGATAATTATTTACCATATTTGTGTTATATATTACAAAAAATAAATCAAAATGAAATATGTAGCGAACATATAACAAGTAAAGTAATAGAAAAGTTAAAATAAATTGAAAAATAAAATAAAATGAATTAAGCTAAATTCTAATGAATCTGGAATCTGTAAAGTATTCATACATATATTACAATCAAACTTGAACAGTCATAATCGAAGAGGGGTCAATTTTGTTATGAGTTTTAAGATATTGAATTTTTGGAGTTATCAAATTTACTGGAAATCAACTCCGAGCTATCAAGTTTTCTAAGAAATAAATAAAAATTAATAAAAAAGTGGTTATAGATTTGCTTGCTTCATTGACCCAGCTTAAAAGTGTAAAAAACACCAACTTTCAAGGTAAAGAATGACTATTTGAGTTTGTATTGTTAAAAGAGGAAATTGCTGTAGCAATCATTCAATATAAACATAGACATCAAGAAATAAGATTCACAGAAACTTCAGAAAAAAATTTTGATTACTTCCAATCAAGTGGTGTCCAGCTAACATATTTAATTTTAAATATAATCTAAGAAATATATATAGAAGATTAACAGCAGAGATGTTTTCAATAATCATAAAATATAAGAAAATAAAAAAAATAATCACAAAAATTATTTAAAAGTTTTACATGTTCACATCCTTGTTGAATGTGTATTATTAACAACAAAAAAAAACTTACTCTTTCAAAAGTGACTGAGATAAAACCACTTACCTAAAAAAAAAAAAAAAATTAAAAATTATGAACAAATAATATTTACAAATATTTCAAAATTAAATGAACAATATAATATCTATATTGAGCTCAAAAATATACCTTTTCTTAACAAACTAGGGTAATTGAATCTTTTAATACATCAATCTATAGATCTACTTGGCAAGAAGAGCTAAATGAAACCAATCAAAGATAAGTTCAGTTTATTAATAGTGTAGGTACATTATAAATTATTTCACCAATAGTTACTATTAAGCAAACATTATGTTTAGTGAATAGATACCAAAGTGTTCAGGTAGATGCTTTTAAATGAATTTAGTCAATTCTATGAGTGAACCAACAATATATGAATATGTATGAATATATTTCATAGAATAAATAGATTGAATCTTTTTATCAGTCATAGGATAAAATATTAATACTAAAATTGAAAAGAAATAAAAATAAAATCCATTTTAAGGCATTCTATGTAACAAAGATTTGGAAAGAGACCACATGAGAGGCCAAAAACCAGATGAAGAGATGCAAAAGAGCTGCATGCAACAAATTAGAAAGCAGTAGTCCAATACAGATAGACATGGAGAATGCTGGTTCGGGCGGCCAAAGATCTACAAGGTCTATAGAGCCAACCGAAAAATAAAAAAAAATGTAACAAAGATGTAATGAACATTACCAAGACTTGTGATGTACAGAGCTGATATATTCTGCAACAACAATCTTAAATCTGATACATCAACATCAACTAAAATTATATGTATCAATAGATGGATACTGAGCTGCAAAGTGACTCATTTTTTCTTTTATATTTTATTTTATCATCTCACGCTGTATAAAAAATGTTTTGTACTTAATAACACACATCTACGAAATGAAACTTTAGGAAATTTAATTTGATAATGTTGGCCAATCACTATGCTTTTTTGTAAGATGAAACAGAAAATAAACTCTATTTTCTTCCAATATGTACAGATTTTTCGTGGCACTTTAAGAACTCAACCAATAAACTTCATATTTTTAGGTATCAAAAGAATGCTAAAATACATCAAATAGCAGGAACCAGACTCCACCAGGTCAATTTGAATTTGTGGTTTAAGTTAATTTATTAAAACATTTTTAATATATTCAAGTGACTTTTATTGCTTTCAAATCTAGCAAATACTTTATGCTTTATTGTTAACATCAAAATGTCAGAAAGCTCATCTTTCAAACGGTACAAAAAAAAAAAGAATTCAGTGAAAGCATACACAAGTAATTAAGTTTTCAAGTATATATAGGAAAATGTGCGAACAAATTTACTCTCTGGTTTTTAAAATAAATTTTTAAACTCAATTTAACTGTTTTTTCAATTTATTAGGAATTCTGTTATTAATTTAATTCAATAATTATTTATTCAAGTCTGAAGTCTTTATATAATCTTTTTTTTTTAAAAAAAGTCAAAATATTGATGATGAATTGGGAGGGATGGATGTCACTATAATATAAGAAAAGAAAAATAACAAACCAGTATAATCCCAAATATGGGATCAATCCTGTGAAATGAAGGTTAATATAAAAAGATTCTTTTA
>NW_027108734.1:724191-735247 GCF_000696795.3 Halyomorpha halys | reverse complement strand
TATATTCAACATAACGAGATGCATACAACTTAACTGTACTTTAGTAACACTGATATACAGTAACCCTATGTGTAATGGTGCACTTCTGTAATTAATTTAATTTTCTGAACATTTTTTTATTTATTATTTTTTATATCAATTAAAACACCTAATAAAATGTTCTTCAATTTGAAGGTTTAACCAGATTAATTAAACATGAGCATAACTGCAAAAATTCTAAAAATACAAAGGTAACAGTGCTGGCATAACAAAGCATTACAAAATCCATAATTTTGATTTTAAAAATCCTAGGATTTTGGAAATAAAAAAATTTAAAGAAAGCTAATTACAAAACAAAATATATAAAAAGTACAGTTAAACTGACATAAAAAAACATGAACATAAATTATGCCAGCATATTAAATAAATTGCAGTTATAATAGCCTCAAAATTACAACACTCCAAAAATAAATTAATAAGATAATTAAAAAAACAAAACAACAAAAGATCCAAAAGGAGGTAATACCATAACAATAATTGTAGAGGGAAGGAATAAACAGATTAAGTTAAGGTTGATATTGCTGAAATTTATATAAGATATAAATTTAATGAGATACAATATCAAAACTTCATGAGCAAGTGAAAGTTACATTTCCAGAAAGTTATAGTTGCCACTGAAGGTAGGCAAAGATACTATTATTACTAACTAGTGAAGTCGAACTGATATATAATTTTTAATTACTTTTGAATTGAGACTAAAGCATAATTAAGTTCAACTAATGGAAGAAAAGAAACAGTCCATTCACTGGAATAAGCAGTGCTTTCATTGAAAGTTTCAGTGAAAGTTATTGCGAATGGAATTCTCACAATTCTATTCACTAACGTAACTCACAGTTCAAGACAGGTATTAGGAGTTAGTTAACGAGCATGTGATGCTATGAGAATGAATGATGCTGAGACGATGTGATCGCTACATTACGCCCAAGTAATATACATTATAATTTCTTCATTTATTCAGTTAGTAATCTACCTTAAAACTTTAGTTACTTTAAATATTATTTTGAAAATAATTATAAAAGAAAATTATCAAATTAAAATATAAGTTCCGATATTATTATTTCATATTCTTGTTCAACCAATGGGCACTCAATGAATTGAAAAATATATTAATTTTTCTGCCTGAAAATTATATAAATTAGAGTCCAATGTATTAATTTACTATACTTAATGGAGTGTAGATTCTTGGGTCTTTCACCCAAATTAGAGGGATCCCCCCCTTCTTATACCCTCAAAATCTAAACTGATATGGACTGAACAATTGCAGTCGAATACAAATTCATATAAAGTTTTTACAAATCAATTTAATGCTGGTTTAAATGTGATTTATGTTTTTAAAAATCTTTTGGGATAATATTAGAAATTAATATTGTATTTCTTTATTAAATTAATCCAGCATGTTTTAATTTTTACAATAAGGTATGAAATGATCTATACCAAGAAGTATTAATAAATGGACTATGAAAGTTTTTATATTGTAATCCACATTTTTTTCTGACATAATTCTTTAAAATGCATTTCTTTAAATGTGTTTAGACCATATTAGGTGATAGCTTTTAATGCTTAATTTGAAAAAGGTAAAAATGCTAAAAATTACTCGTACAATATTGTGATTGAATACAAATCTATATAAAACATTTTAGTAATAAATTTAATGCGGGTTTAAATAGGGTCTGCATTTTTCTTAATCACTTAGATTAATACTAAAAATAGCTTAGAGGTCCCAATTATTATTATTTTTAAAAATGAGCAACCATAAAAAAACTAGTTTAACATACAATAATAATTTACATTTCAATTGTACAATCATATGTACTTAGGATCAATAAAATATTACTATATAAGTTAATAAACTGAATATAAATCAGAGAATTAGCAAGACTACAAAAAATAAGAAATAAAACCTTCAATACTGTCTTTTCACTCGATATATTATAGATAATACAACTTTTAAAATATATATCTAATACTTAAAGCAATACTTATAACAATCATAGCTATCTAATAATCAGCTATGAGAGATTTGTTTTCTAATAAAAATGTTCTATCTTATATTGCAGTAATAATAATAATAATTTTATCATAAACATGCTCCATAAGATAAATAGGACATATTACAATACTTGTTTATACTAGAAATATAACATTCTTACCACAACAACAAAAATAAATGCATATAAAACTTTATGAAGAGCAATGAGAATGAACTAACTTCTTTCTGGATAGAATAGTACATGTACTATTGAAGCAAACTACCGACAGAATTAGAGAAAATGTAATAATCAAAAGATTAAAAGCTTGTCTATCGCAAGAATGTGTTTACCTAAAGTTATTTGAATAATACAAATATATATTAGCTACTTTAAGATTGTATAAATTATTAATCTGCGGGGCTGAAACAATTTTGTTTATTTCATTAGCCAGAATATATTTTATAAAAAAAGAAATAAATGAAGAAGAAAAACACTAATGTAATATAGATTAAAAAAAAACAAACAAGGAATTCTTGTACTTTTAAATATTATAATAGCTTTTGAGCTTAGGAGGAATTTCAAACAACTATTTAAATGTTTTCTATTTTAGACTGTACCTGGCATTCGACATTAAATAAATAATAATTATCATTTTTATCTTAATAGCAGAGAGAGCCCTTGTAACATAGCTTTCCTTTCACAGAATTTAATGAAAATAATTGTCCTCTCAACTTACGAATTCAAATCTTATTTTCAAAGCTATTATCTGTAATGCATAAAGCAGATTTTCTTGAAAATACCTATGCAACTCTCTTGTTTCAAAATGTCATATTTAAAATTATAAAATTATTCAAGGTATTACACGAGATTAATATTAAAATCGATCTTGTATTTATTTCTTTGTTTAATCCAGCTTTCATACCATATAACTTAATTTTATATTTAATACAAGAAATTATGACTGGAAAAAGATTACTAAGCAGAAACAGAGGAGTTCCAGCAACAACTAAATGGGGGGAGAAGGCAAAATCTAAAATATCCTAAACATTTCGAACAATTTTTTTCAATTTATGAGAAGGTCTGGGGGAATATTCTCTAAAATTATTCCTTAATACAAAAGATTTATGGAAAATTGAACAGGTTCAGAAGCAATTTTGAGTATAACCTCTTCGAATAATATTTTACCCCAATCTTAGCAGTCTCAAGCTCAATAAATTCTCAAATCTCAAATTTCCTACCTTTTCAAGTTTTCAAATTGTTGGGGGTATGAAACCACTCCCCACCACCCGCAACAACTTTCCTAGATAGTTCTTATTTAGTTGAAGAATTTATTATTAATAAGTTATAATTTTTTAATTATAATTTAAAATGTGAACTTAAATTATAACAATGTAATTAATTTTATACATTTTAAAATGCCTTTCCAACTGATATTACTAACCTAGTCAATGTTTGAATTATTACACCTATATTAGCAGAACCTGGATTTTAATGTAAGAATTAAAAATATGAAGCAAAAAGTATAAACATATGCATTGAATTAGCTCACATATGAGATTAATCTTTACATTATGTGTGTATTTATGAAAATAATATGGTTCTTACAATTTCTACAATACTTATTTCATATAAAGAAGAAAAACCTCCCATTGCTGAATAAAATTGTTTTTATAATTATAAATATGGGCGATTAAAGCCATATGATTGGAACAAATTTAAAGGATAAATTAATGGGGTTTTTCTGAAACTTTAGAAACTTGTAACTATCCAGATCAATCCTGAAAACCTCGAAAGGTCCAATAAATGTAAAATGCAATAAAGAAATTAAAAGAAATATATTCTTTTTAAAAAATACTTAATAAAAAGAATAAAAACCATTCGCTTGGTGAAAAGATTAGATAGCACAAGGGATTTGTACAGTGGCTCTAGAGTTCAGCGCATATACTAATTATGCGGTGCTCAGTTGATGTCACTCCTAACATAGGTAAGTTTGGTCATATAATAAATCAAAACATATATAAAAAAAAATTAGGATGAGCCAAAGTTATAGATAATTTTTAATTTCAAAAAGTTTTAGTAGTAACTGACGATGAATCAATAGATTCCAGTATTATTCAAAGGTATGATTTTTTATTGATAATTGGCATAACAAATATATGAGATTGTAATTAAATATTTAGCAATGTATTATAATGATTTATTATAAAATTGTTAAATAGAGATGAATAATGGTACTAGACACCAAAAGCTAGACACAAAAAAATATACGTAAATAAAAAAATATACTATTAGACTGCCTTAGATAGTTCACATGAATAAAAGTGAAAATTAAAATAGCCAATTTATGAAGAAATTAAAATATTATTTTAAGAAAATTATCTGTATGCAATTTCTCGATTTCAAATTCCTAATAAGACTTAAAAAAATAAAAAACCAATAGCAAATTTTTTTTTTCAAAAAGCATAATAATATGAGTAGTTAATAATGATCCCATGGAGAAAAAAATAAAATAAATAAACAATGTTTTATTACTATTTTTGTAATATGACTTATAAAATTATTTAAAAAAAACAACATATTTTACTTAGTAGAACTGGATACAAATAAATAACTAATTTATATATTTAAAATTGATTTTAAATTTGTTCAATTTAATCTAATACTTATAAATAATATGAGCTGAGAAAACAGAGACATAAGCTATGTTGAGATATATATTATTTATTGAAGATCAATACAGTCGTATTAATGTGATGAGGATAAATTTCTTGTTTTGGGTTAGTAGGCTAGCTGGCCTAGTAGCTGAGCCATTGTTAGACAATGGAAGACTAATTGACTAAAGGTAAGCTTAATTAGTTCTAGTATCTCAAGTTCCATAGTAAACAGTGTCTCCGAGATAGGAACTTGCTCCTATTTCCATTTAGTAATAGAATTTCAAGCTTAATAACAACATTAAGTTACTTATTTAACCTCAATATTAACTTAAAGTATAACTGAAACAAGATCACAAATTATAACATTAGAAGTTTTCTTACGGTCATCATATAATTTCATATTTCCTTAAAAAAATTGTGAGATTCCATGGCTATTCTTAAAATTTTTTGTACAAATATTTCTTTTTGAACTATATGATATATAGTACAGGTTTCAATCAAACTGGAAACCTGACAAAAGATTGAGTCTAGTTTTTATAATTCCAAGTAAACATTTTGGCCTACCTTCAGGCAAAGCAATGCGTAAAACTATATGTTTCTACCTATATTTATATAAATAGTTGACTGTATAACAAACTACGAAGAAGATGGTCAGGGTTGTGGTCGAAAAAACAAAAAAATAGTTTCAACTATTTAATGTCCGACGTTTCGCCCCACTTTGCAGGGCTTTGTCAGGGCTGTTCAAAGCAATAGGTTAAACATACATTTTATTAATACCGAGATTAATATCAAGAAATCTAGGGACAACACATCTATGCATTAAAATAAATATATAAAACAGGAATGAATAAGTGCTGAAGGTTTATAATAAAAAGATTATCAATTAAAATAATAAAATGTTAAACACAAAAGAAGCATAAAAAGAACAAAGGAAAAAAAAAGAAACATTAAGAATAAAACATTTGGAAGCCTATTTTGCTAAATATACTAAACAATCAAGAAGATGACATCCTTTAAAATTAATTGAATATCTAATTTCATAACCGAGAGCAATACAAGTTAGTTTCAATTAATTAAATTAAAAAACATTGTAGGCTTGTATATTATTTTATTAAGTAAAGATTTAAATAGCTATAAAATCTTACTCATCTCTGGTTTTAAAACTTGAAATGGAGAAGTTTCGGAACATAACAAATTTAAATTAACAATAAGGAGGGATTTACTTATAAGTATTCAATAAGTTACGATAAAATCTTATAGAAGCTTATTTAACATTATATCCATAGCAATTCAAGTAAAGTTTTATTGAAACTAATTTTTGCTCAAATTTGCACTATGATATGAATTCAAAATTTAAATAGTAGGAAAGAGGAAGCTCTTGAAAAGAGACCAGAATCTGAAATGTTGAACAATGAAAATTACATGAAGAAGTTATAGTTAAATTGTGTTCAGACATACATAATTATAATTTAACTTTTTAACACGAAAAAATGAATACTGACTAATGGAGTAGTTTTTATAAACTAAAAACTACAACTGATTAGTGATTGATTTAGGGAAAACTATCCTTTCCTAAATTTATAGCAATTTCTCCCTCATAAGAGAGTCAATCAATCAAATGATAAAGTATACATTAACTTCAAGTATAATTTAAAGATCACAAGCTATACAAAAAAAGTCTTCTTATGGTTATCATATAATTTAAATTTTTTTCTTCAAATTTTGAGATTTCATTACCATCCTCAAAACTCTAGAAATATTTCCATTTACAATAGATAGTTTCAGTCAAAATGACTTCAGAGAAACGAAACATTGTATTTACTTTTTTAATTTATCTATGTTGGTTTGAGAGAACTATCCCTTCCTAATTATGTATTACTTTTATCTAAAGAAAGTAATGACCTTTTTTAAGTTCGATTTTGATTTCTGAAGTATGACTGACAGTCAGTTGTTCATTAGTTTCTAGATTCTTGATTATTTATTAATTGTTACAAACCTTGATTTGTTCACGTTATATTTTGGTGTTGATGACGTTTTTCCGAAATATACTACCACAACGATAGCGATTGGCGAAAAAACATACAAACAACGAAAACGATAGAAAATAGAAAGACCAATTAAGTTTCACAAGTCACATCTTAAACAGTGTTGCCAATCATCACTGCAAAAATTGAAAAAAAAAATTTACAATTACTTTTATACATGATTTTTGTTTATAAAATTATTTCATTGTTTTTCTTATGAGTAAAACATAATAAAACAATCGGAATCATATTATACGCTTGTAAATAACAATTGTACAATTTTCATTTTTAATATCTAAAAATATTTACTAAATAAAAACGAATATGCAAATTAAATCGTGTTCCATATAGATTTGATATTTAATTTTAATTCGGTTCATGCATATATCAGTGTAGCCAAAGGTTTAATAGATTTATGTAAAAAAAAAAATTGGGATTATACAATGAGTAATAATATATCATGGGCCAAGCAAGTTAGTATAGATGCGGGGCATGATGCTTTAATTATGTACCGTTAATTACTTTCTCGGTCATCGAATTGGGGAGGGAAATCGAACTTTTGAAGCTACAATGTTAAGCATAATTAATTAACTGAAAATTATTACCTTTGTATATTTTCACAGCATTGCTAGTAATTCTTAAATCCAACAAGGGAGCACAGAGGACAAGATATCCTAAAAACAGTGGTTTCCATCCAGGGTTCCGACCAACAGAAGTTACACAAGCCTCTTCCAGGGGTTCCGTGGAATAATTTATAAATGGACCATTCCTGTGTTGAACCTTACCATCTCAGTTTTTCATCTAATTTTATCACAGGTTTTGTGCATCTATCATAAACTTTCTTAGTTTTTGCTGAAAAGACAGCATTTGACCCTATATTTGTATCAGATGATAATGTAGGGGTTCAAACATTTATCTACTTCTACCAAAAAGGTTCCACCATTTTTCTAATAGTACAAGAATGGTTCACAATCATATTTTTTTAAGCACTAAAATAGAGTTAGCTTCAAAACGAGCCTAACTGTCTATACAAAATTTGGGAATGCTAGTAGGTTATTAAGTGAAAGTTGTGTGATGCGTGCACAGAACCACATTTGTTTTTAGCTCAAGACTATGATGTTTTCCTGGTTATCTACAGGTTACCAACCTGTTCTAACCATGGTGGGGGGTCACGGAGTTACTGACGGCCCTGATTTTTTTCAGTTGTATACATTATAGAAGAGTAAAAATGGCTAATGGCCGTAAATTTGGCGCCCACATTCAGAGTACATGGGTTCCGTATTTTAGAGGTTCATATATATTAAATGTATACCTCGCTGGCTGGAACGTTAATAAAATTGTTGATAAGAGGGGTGTCTTTTAAGAAATGTTTCACCGTAACACTAATTTAGTTTTGTCAATAACTGAATTCAATACCTACAGTTATACCGAAAGTCTGCTGCCAGAAGACAGTAATTAAATTTTATTAAATAAATGACCTTAATAACACACTAGAGTTGGAAAAAATAGTAATAAATA
Organism: Halyomorpha halys; assembly: GCF_000696795.3. Taxonomy (NCBI): domain Eukaryota; kingdom Metazoa; phylum Arthropoda; class Insecta; order Hemiptera; family Pentatomidae; genus Halyomorpha; species Halyomorpha halys. The sequence goes on along the minus strand of NW_027108734.1, from coordinate 727,042 downwards.
AAGCCATGACTAAATTTTATTTGATACAAGTCTTATGTATTAATAGTACCATTATAAATAAATATTCTCTTCATGACAATTTAGTTATAGTTTTCTTTATAACTAAGTTTTGCATCGCTTTGTAACCAATAACAGTCGAGTACGCGTCACGTTTATGCTTTAGACTTAAAAATAAGTCTTTTAACTTAGAAACTTCCAGCATTTACAATAAACTGTTACTTCCTAAAGGGATTCTCTTCACTTTTCCTGTACAAAGACAATGGGCTATACGATCAAGAAATGGGATTGTTGACATTCCGTATTAACGGCAAAACCACAAAAAGAGTCATGCTATGAAAGCTTCCTGATTCAGCATTCCTTTGAAACAAGGTGAATTTTTACTGAAGTGAAACCTCTGTTAGTGAACACCCTTTTATAACGGAAAACCATCTGAACGAAAATTTTATTAGAGTTCCGACCAAAAAACAAAAAAAACAAACAAATTGAATTCCTCTATTAAGAAATTCAAACATTTGATTTCCTCGATTGGGCAACTTTTTTTTTTTTTTACCTTCAGCAGTTTTAACTCCTATATAGCGGACAAAATTATTCAGATCTGTAAAAAGTTGAGTACATTATACTATCCTAAGTACATTATACTATCCTCCCTCCCTCTCTCTCCCCCCCCAATATATGAGAACTTTAAGGAAATTTTTTTTTTTTTTTATAAAAAGTATACATTATGTATTTACGTACGTAAATATTACATAGTTACAGTATTATAAATATATACTAGAATTTACTGCGAAAATATACGTTATTTATAAATCATATTTTGTTATTAAAATAAATATGGAAAAAAGTGATATTATCTTTTCTTTTAGTGCACATAAATAATTATTTAAATCATTCATTCTAATATAATTTTAAAATGTAAGTTAGGAGTAGAAGCAGCTACATAAAAAAATCTTTAAATAATAAAAATATATATATTTATTGTTCTAAAGAAATTTCAGAAGGGTTTTCGAATTCATAAAAATATATAAATATTCTTCTAACCGATGGTTGAGAAAAAAAATCACTAGATTCATATAATTTGATTTTTTTTGGGGGGGGGGGAGGTACGTATTATCTATCGCATAATTATCACATAATCCCATATTAATATTTGAATTAAAATTTTCTAAAAGTGGATATATCGACTTTTTACTGACTGAACCACTCAAGTGTTGTCTTTTTTAAGTTTTCCTTACTTCGTCTCAAATTAAAATAGTCCATAATGAGCTCAATGTTTCATATATATTTAAATTTTGAAATTTATTAACAGTAAATTTTCAATTTATTAACAAAAAATAACCTTTACTTTGGAGAAAAGTGGATATATCAACTTTTGATATAATACTTAATATATATATATATATAATTAATTTTTGGTTATGGTTGCATGGATACCGTAAATTCCTATACTTTTTCCGTATTTGTAATTTTTGTGTTCTTCTTGCTCCCAAATCGTGTTTCCTTGGGGTTAGTTTCTTCTACTTTCTAGGACTGTTAGATTGAAGTCAATGGTCGTTCAGTCCACTTCCCATCTGTTATTTAATTTCTTTCTTTTCTTTTCTGTTCTGTTTTGTTCAGTGAAACTTCAGAAAGTTTTTATTGAGGTTTTTTAGCAGCCCGATCCGTTGGTTGGCTGTGGAACACGATTCTGATTCTCAATACTATTCTACTAATAGTGTAAGTAGGAATTTAATAATTGTGTTAATTAGAAATTATATATTTCGAATTTTAATTTTGTTCTCATGTTTGACTTATTAATACAATTGATGTGATTTTAATAGCTGATCCATTCTCCTTGTACCTCGAATTCACGAATTCAAGTCTCAGCCCAGCAGCAGTTAAAACAAATTTAGGGTATCCAGAAATCAATTGTAGTTATTAAACTATTTGAAACAGTAATGTTTTCCTGCAAAGTAGAAATAAGGTACTGATAAAATTTGAAAGTAAATGTTACTGCCTGCAAAATTAATCAAATATTTATATATACATACACACAGTCGTGTATATAAATGTAGTACAATTATCATAATATGTTTTGAACCAAATATAAATTTCTTTATTTTAAGTGAAACTTTGATTTAACGGACAACTGAAAGAAAATTTTTTCCTTTGTACGGAGATGTCCGTTTAGAAGGGGTGATATAAGCTCTGATACAACGTAAACCCCACAAAAATGTTCAACGTTCCATATATATAAATAAAAAAATAAATAATTTAGGTACGGCACATTCTCAAACGGCATATTTAATCTTAATACAAAATATCTTCGGTACAGTGCCCAAGTGGCATAACTGATAATTATGGTAGCATATGTAATAATACCAAAAATAAATAATAAATTATTATTGTTAAAAAAGCAAAACAGTTTTAGTATAAAATGACATAAAATAATTCAGAATAATTTATTTGAAAAGTAAATTTTTATTATTTTTTCTAAATAATGTTAAATATAATTTTATAAGAAAATGAGTATGAATAGTTCTTATCTTTTTAGGATAAGTTATTAAAGTAAAAAGTCAAATAAAACAGAATTATTTAAAAGTATAAAAGTAGGATTAGAATAGTTGTTTTCTTAAATACCATCAAAAAGTTAATTATGAATTATTTTTTTTTTAACAGGCAGTCATTTGATTCTAACTATTTACTAAACAAATAAAAAACAGTAGAAATAAAATAATTACATTGAATTACAATTAACAAATAACATTTACAATAATAATAAACAAAACAGTTGCTATACAAGAAATGAGGTCAAGATGATATTGAACTCGGCCTTCATTCTCGGCCAAAGCTTAAACTGATATAAATATTATTA
>NW_027108734.1:707607-724101 GCF_000696795.3 Halyomorpha halys | reverse complement strand
AATAACTCTAATTTTAAAATGAAGAATGTATTGCTCAGTACTAACAGGAGAAGTCTACGGATTTGGGATCACCGATTTTAATTATAGTTTTAAGATAATATCGAAAATATGCTCAAGGAGCCGAGAAAAATTATTTTATATTATCGGAAAAAATTATTAGAAATATATATTATATTATTATATTTATATTATATTAAAAATTATTTTATATATTTACGTAGGCTTAATTAAAATAGTTTATCACTATTAGAGTTTTATTTGACTATTTAAAGGTTATTAAATACAAGTCCTCAATACACGGCTGCAAGTCCTGGGCTCTTACAGGTACTCTAGAAAGCAGACTTTAAACAGAGAGATTTGAACAGAAAATCTTCCGTACAATTACAGAAGCGATCCGAGATCAGAACGATAACACATGGAGAAGAGGAACTAGCAGTGAACTGCTTGCAAAGACTAGTCAGTCAATATCTCATGATATGGAGGCACGGAGGTTAACACGGATGGGGTATGTGGCTTGAAGCAATCCATCAGGATGGCACAAAACAACAATGAGTACTAGCATGGTTGGCAAGAGACCACGCAGCAGGCAAAAACCAGAAAAATAAACAACATCGATCAAAGATGCGAAAGAGCTGCATATAGCGATCTAAAAAGCAGTCGCCAAAGACAGGCAAGCATGGAGAAGACTGGTTCGTTGATCAGTTGAATTTTTTTTGTGGGGGGGAATAAAAACAAAAGATTTTTTATCGCTTTAAATAAGTATAATTAAAGAAGTTTGAGTTTAAATGAAAGTAAGTCACAAAAGAATTGGTTTTAGGAAAAATCAAGCCAGATTCGTATTTTGGTCCTTTGTCAAAATCAAAAAGATTTTGATATGGATAGGTTCGAGAATTAAGCATTTCAATAGTTACAGTAACATTGAGTTTAAATAAAATCGTGAGAAGTAATGTTATTTCGTGAACGCGGAAGAAAGATATTTTGCAAAAATCAAGTCCGAAAATTTATATTTTTTTATTTATGTGAGGGTTTCAAAAGACACTAAAAACGAACCTAAATACTGCAAGTCAAAAGACATCACTTAAGTCAAAAGGTTCTAATAGGAATTTAAGAAATATAAAAATAAATACTGTATCATGGGAATATAAACAATTAGTTCTTAGTTAATATTTGAGTCAAATTTACATAATAAAGTTTCGTAAGATAAGAAACTAAACCGACCATGTTACAGATGTAAAAAAAAAAAACAACCATTGCTATGTGGGATCATATTAATGCATTGGAGGTTCCTGAGAACAACATGCCAACAGACCACAGGAACAGACCGACCCATCTATTCACATAGCAAGTTCATTGGTACTCCAAGTGAACACGGGTACAACACGTAACAGTTACATATATCGGTTAAATTCGTCTGGAACATTTACATTTTTTTTTATTAGAGTAATTTAATAAAATTATTATGAAGTCCATCGTTGAAATATAAGCATATTTATTTATTATTCAATTATAAGTCTGTACGGGGATCAGTGATATACAGAAAAACAGTGGGTTGATATAACACGCAATAGAATAAATAATATAAAAGAAATAAATTAGTACAATATTAACACTTTTTTTTAATAACGAGATTACATTATATCTGTATTTTTTATTTATTTATTTCATCTTCCTATGTTTCCTCCCCCCCCTTTTTTTTAGTTATCAACACCATATACTTAATCCTCTTTTTTTTTTACTTTATTCATTAATAAAAATTGCATCCAATATTAGTACAAAAGCCGAGAAGAAAAAAGGCTGTTATCTCACCCCAATTTTTTATTACTTAAATGTAGGGGGAATAAAAAAAGGCGGCTGTTTCAAAACCTTAAAAACTACCAACAACACTAGAAAATCTATGAGAACATTATTTAAAAAAGAGTAAATTTGCTGAAATATTAGCCCTAAAAGAGCTATTTAGGTCCAATAGTTCTCGAGATATAGCTTTTGAAAAAGCAAAATTTCTTAAAAATCTACTGAAAGATTAGTGGTTAGCTGATTTAGTTTGAGAAATCTATATCTCAGGAACTATGTGACGTACAGATGTCTATTAGCACTCAAATTAAAGCTAGTTTAATGGACTATGAAGAAGTGTATGACCTTTACCTTCGTAGGAATAGTAGTTTTCATGATATTTGCTAAAATAAATTGATTTATAGTTGTTCGGACAATAAGTTTGATTTATGAATAACTTTATTTCAGAAACCATTGGACGTACTCATGACGTAGAACCTAATTAAAATAAAATAATAATAGGTAATAATGTTCATACCAAACAAATAGGTTGAGAATTAATAAATAAATTAAAAAGAGATAAAAGAATTTTCCTTTAAATAAATAAATTTTATCACAAACTACAAACTTGATAAATTATAATTGAGAAGGTTGACTGTGTTAAAAAGTTTTAATTTAATGTGAAGAATTGACAAAATAATGTAATTCCGTACTGAAATTACTGACCTGGGCAGAATAGCCTACATAAAGTTATTTATTTAAAATTATGTTTTTCTAAAATCCTTAAGGATAAGGCCGAAACGTCGGGACTTATAAAGAAATAAAATAAAATTGTTGTGAAACTAAAATTGGATAAAATTTATTTATTTAAACAATAATAACGAGAAAGAGTAAAGATTATATATAGAAATAAAAGAAGTTTTAAAAAATTAAATAATATTAAAATAAGTTAAACATAAATAAATAAGTACTAGACTAATTTTCGCGCAGGTGATATGTCCAGGGAGTCCAGAATAATATTTTCGGTCTAAGATCCCAATATCCAACTAATACGCATTAATATAGTAGAACCCCTCTTAAACGGTCCCCTTTTAACATGTTTAAGGATTAACCGACAGTATAAAGTCTGGCGATCAAAAAGGAGCTTAAAATAGCACAGCTATTTATTATACACTAATGTTTTGACCCATTTTATCGGGCTTCATCAGGGATAAAAACAAGATACAAAAAAAAAATATTGCATATTCGGATAGGACAATAAGATGATGTAAAAAAATATTTTGAATTATAGATAATAATTCACAATATTTCTTCTATTTTATAAACCTCCCATAGTTTACAATATATTTCATGTCTTCTTATATTCCTACCATTTTTTTTTTTTGTATCTAGTTTTATAACCCTGATAAAGCTATACAAAGTTGGGTAAAACGTTGTATATAAATATTACAGTGATAACAATAATTACACACAATAAGTTCGCTAAATCGAAACAAATTAACTGACAGTGACAACTACTAAAATTCAAATATGGTTCGTACTCCTAAATTAAATCACTTATCTAAATGATTTTTATTCTTTCAATAAAATTGTAAATAGTAATTTTATTTTCCATAGCCATTAGTAAAAATTTCTAATTAGCACCATTTCATCCCGTTTTGCTACATACCCCATATATATGTTTAAACTATAACACAAAGGATTAGAGGTTTCATTTAAATATTGTGTGAATTTTATTTATCTTTGTAATCAAATCGAACATGAATGAAATGCAATTTTATGCAATTACAGGCCTATTAACGAAATGTATTGCCAAAACAAATAGTCAATAATAAGTATTTACGAAAAACAATTGTATTGTATTACGGATCTTTCCAAAACGTTTTGGCATAATATATGTTAGCTTTTGGTACAATACATCAGGGATATTTTTATATATAAAATATATACATTGAAGAATTAATACATAAAATTGTTTAAATATTAAATTAAAACTATTGAAGTCTAGCAAGATGAAGAAATAGAGTCCATGTTACATAAGTGTAACCTGATTGGATATAATTTGCACGTATAATCTTCGAAAGGGAGAGTCGTCCCAATTAAGGTTCATCATAAAATTAGTTCTCAATTTTTTTTTTCGTAATGACTAATTTAGTCATGCAAATTCGAATAATTGTATCATTTATCTGATTGCTCCATTCGGCGTTCCCAGCTGAAGAAGACGTGCTTATTGATCTCAATACTTCTGCTTAGCACTAAGTTATATCTGAAGATCCGGTTTACCAAATCCTCTAGCTAAGTCTCTATAAGTTTCTCTGATATACAATATATAAATTTTACTTATTAATTAATACCAGATCGGCCTGGCGGGCCTTACATTGTTAATGTAACAATTACATTTTTTTTTAACAATTGATTATGGGGGGAGGGGTATAGTCTCATACAAAAGACAACCCTAACTATATACAATATTAAAAATAAAACAAAAAATTAAGATAAAATAAATAGATTAAAATAATAATTCTTAATAAAAGATAAAAGTAAACTTAATAACAAAAAAAATGACATTTATGGATTTTAAAAAATAAATAATTGACTTCTAATAAAAAAAAAAAAAATGAATTTAAGAAAAAGATGAAAAGAAAAAAAAATTACAGAACTGATAAATATAGAATTTATAACAGGATGTCTCATATCAGTCTGAGCTTCAGGCTTCGGGTTGAGGTTGGGTTTCCCAAGTTGTAGGTCATTGCTACTTTAACTGTAGGTAACTGGGAGTGGAACTGACCTTTTTTTGATGGAATCCTCTATTGTATATTTGTAATTCCCGATACAATTGGCTGTTTCTTACAAGGATTAAAACTTTGATATAAGTTTTTCGGTAAAATGAGGTTTTTTCACAGTTCTAAACTTCATATAATTATCAAATATTTCAATTGCTAGTAAAAACCATATAATTTTATTTGAATAATTGTGCGTTTGAATATTATTATCTTAAGAGGATAAACTTTTCGATACTAGGATAATTAATAAAAAACAGCAAAGGCACCTCAGGAGACATAAATTAATTCTAAACCTGGATCTACATGTTTTCCATTTGCCGCAAATTCAAGAGTTGTACAAATTCTTGGTAAAAAAAGGAAATAACAAACGTCAAAGTCAAGTCTCCGTGGAAATTTTTAGTTGATGATGTCCAAGGTGAGATTTTTCTTAATTTATTATCCCTTAGATTTCTCTGTTTGATGAGGAAAATGAAGCGACAGGAACTCCGCGATATGGAATACCTTCAGAAATCTCCACCGATTTCTCCAGTACAAGAGCCCAAGAGGAGAAAAAAGGCAGTTATTTCACCCCAATTTTTTATTACTTTAATGAAAACTATGTATAATTACTAGTCAAAACTGATGAGTCTGCCAAGTATAGGTAGGGGGCATAAAAAATGGCGGCTGTTTCAAAGCGATAAAAAAAACTAATGTTTTATTCGGAGCTCAATATCTTAAAAAGTAGGAACACAAGAAAACATAAGATAACGTCATTTAAAGAATAGTAAATTTGCTAAAATATGAGCACCTAATAGAGTTATTTACGTTAAATAGTTTTCGAGATATAACTTTTTAAAAAGCAACATTTTATAAAAATATTGTATGGGACGTGCTGAAAGATCAGTAGTTAGTGAATTTATTTTGAAAATTTATATCTAAAAAACCATTTGACGTACAGATGTCTATTAGCACTCAAATTAAAGCTAGTTTAATGAGCTATAAAGTAGTTTATGATGTTTATTTTCGTAGGAGTAATAGTTTACATGAAATTTGCTAAAATAAATTGTTGTAAAATTATAGTTGTTCGGACAAATTTTCATTTGTCAAATACATATTCTTATGTGAATATCATCAAAACTACTACCCCTACGAAGATAAGTGTCATAATCTACTTTATAGAAAGTTAAATTTCCTTTATTTTGAGTGTTGGCAGACATATATGCGTATATGGATTTAGAGATATATTTTTTCAAAAATCCAACATTTTATACGAACAACTAGAAATTAACATTTTGTGAATTTATTTAGTCAAATATCAAAACACTACTACTCCTACAAATATAAACATTATTAACATTTTGTAGTAAATTTAACTAGCTTTAATTTGAGCGCTAGCAGACATTTGTACGTTTTTCATAAATCAAACTTATTGTCCGAACAACTATAAATCAATTTATTTTAGCAAATATCATGAGATCTACAATTCCTACGAAGGTAAAGGTCATACACTTCTTTATAGTCCATTAATTAGCTTTAATTTGAGTGCTAATAGATATCTGTACGTTACATAGTTCCTGAGATATAGATTTCTGAAAATAAATTAACTAACTACTAATCTTTCAGTAGATTTTTAAGAAATTTTACTTTTTAAAAGGCTATATCTCGAGAACTATTGGACGTAAATAGCTCTTTTAGGGCTAATATTTCAGCAAATTTACTCTTCTTTAAATAATGTTCTCTTAGATTTTCTAGTGTTGTTGTCTGTTGATAGTTTTTAAGAAATAGGGCACCGAATGAAAAATTAGTGTTTTTTTAAGAATCTTAAAAAACCGCTATTTTTATTCCTCCTACCTATACTTGGCAGACTCTTCAATTTTGACTAGTAATTATACCTAGTTTTCATTGAAGTAATAAAAAATTGGGGTGAGATAACTGCCTTTTTTTCTTCTCAGCTCTTGTACTGTATGTAGATACAGTCAAGATATAGATAAGATAGTTTCTATTTACGTAATTACTTGAGTATAGAATGTTTTAATTAGTAGGTTCGTTGAGAAAATATTTTTCAAACTGAGTAGGGTTGAAATTGAATCTGTATAGATAACTTTTATTTTTTTTATTATTATTTTTTTTTTGTCGTATGAAAAACATTAAAATTCTTGTAAATAGCGACTATTTCAGCTATTGTCGATCATGGCTCACAATCGAGGTATCCAAATCTATCTTGCAGTCCAAGAAACTCATGTTTATACCGATACGGCTGAATATTATTTTTGAGTAGCCTCGAAATGGAAAGACAATGAAATTAGATGTTTTTAGAAAGCCTAATGTAAGCCAGAAGATTATTATTCCCTTGTCTGGAGTTTCATTTTCCAGTTATGTTCAAACCGGGCTGGGAAGCAATATGTCTTGACTTAGATGGCAGTGTTTTCTTATAAAAGTTAGATATGAGCTCAATGTTTTACGAACGTAGTCGTAAATCGATCGCGGATGTAAAATATTTTACTGCACATGTAAAATATGGGTATTATGATTAGAAATTGAAGTTACTTTATATCGAAATAGAAAAGCTATGAAATTCTTGGTTGATGACTCTTTATTTTTTAAAAAATTGCAGACATCTATTTAAAGGACAATTTTATATATACGAAGAATTCAAATTTTAAATTAATAATATATTTATTTGTTTAAATAAAAATAAATTTCCACAATTCCATACAATGAATAATTTCATTTCTTAAAAAAAAAAAAAATCAAATAAATAAGGATTTTATACTATTTTGTTGCGTTGGATGTGTCACAATAGTTAAAAATATATAACAAAATTTAAATTTATAACTTTACCAACAAAACTTGATTAATGACTAAGATAGAAATGATCAAGGCTCCAATTTTAATGAGAGACTGTGGTGGAAGGGGGAATTCAATTAATTATTATATAATTTACAATAAATATCTAATATTTTGGAGTTATAGTGTATACATTTCAGCTGGTATAATATTATTTTTTTTAAATAAGCATTTTCATGATTCTATACAATGAAAAATTTCATTTCTTAAAAAAAAAAACATTAAAATAAATAGAGATTTTAATATAATCTTGTTGTGTTGTGTGTCATAATAATTTAAAATATATGACAAAATTTAAATTTATAACTTTACCAACAAAGCTTGATTAATGACTAAGATAGAAATGATCAAAGCTCCAATTTTAATTCAATTAATTCTTATTAATATATATTTAATTCCAGTATAACTTTATAATAATAAAAAAAAAAAAAATAGTATAACCATGAAGGTCAGACGGTGAAGCAAATTAAAAAATAATTAAAAAAAAAAAGGTTAAAAGTTATAATAGTAGTATTTTTTTATAGTTTATTTATTGTTATTTACGACTGTATAAAAATATACACAATAAATAAATTTGCTATTGGTGATATGTCATGATACAAACATGTGGAGAATCTACTTATTGATAGAATTCCAAAAACATTTCTAGAGGAGAAGATCTCGAGGCCATCTTCTTTTCAGATGCCTAGGAGGATTATTAGGTAATGAAGGAGAAGCCAGGTTAGAAACGAGTTGGTTTGGGTGGTTGGGAAGTTTATCATGGAAGGATTGCTATCTGGTTTTCACAATTTAATACTAAAAATATCGAGCAGTGGGAAAAAATAATGGAAATTAAAAAAAAAAAAATTACGAACGCATGATGGATAATATAAATATATAATATACAATATAATATATTAGAGCAATTTTAAATTTGAACAAATAAGATAATTATTGAAATAAAAAAGATTTCCAAGATTTAACGAGTAATTGACTCCGATCGGTATCAGTTTCTCAAATGATTTAGAAATATCCTGCCGACAAACCTCATCGAAAAAATGACGGAATATTATTCCTAAATGTTTTTTTAATAAAGTGAAAGAAGTAAAATGATAAATAATAGCAATTTTTAAAGTTGTAATTGCAACAAGGTAAACTTATTTCTAACGTAAAAAGGATGAACACTAGATGGTTACTGGGGGAGGTACTGTACAAAATCTTTTAGTTCTGCTAGTAGTGTAGTGAGAGAGACCTAAACGTATTTTTTTTAGCCTTTCTATTGTCTATAAAATATTTGAAACTAAAACGAGAACAGCCCCCTCCAAGACAACTCGGATAATACACAACGGTTCTACGTTGTTTTAAGATAAGGTTCTAAAATGCTCCATTATACTTATAATTTTAAAACATGTTGTATATAAAGTTATAACATTATACAGTTACTTAGATCAAATAAAAAAAAAAAATGGGTAATTTATCCCGCAACGGTCACTGTAACTGACCGTTTTTCCTCCTTTTGTCACCGTTTTACAACTCCAACAGCAAGACCCATTTCCCAGATAACGATTCTCGTGAAAAAATATAAGATATGTATTCAAAAGATTTTCCTTTATTTGCGTAAGATTGACGTGTCGATGAGCTAAAAAAGAAAAAAAATAGATCAGAAGAATATATACGGATACTTTGTAGAACATGAATCTAGGTTACATACAAAATAGCTGTCGAGGTCGTGAAAAAAAAAATGTCGGCGGTAGCTATTAAAAAACGCCATTACGCCAATGACATAAAATATGTTGGAGAAACTTACATAACACTAATTTTTCTTCATATATTACAAGGTTGTTAATCCGGAGTAATCTGGCAGGACCAGAGAGAGAGAAAAGCTTTTCATCATTCATTCATGCTGCCCAAATACATCAGGTTGCTAAATTACACAGCATATTAATCAATCCGTAATCGGACATATACATTACATATATTTTCATATACATTACATACATTACATTACATTATATTCTTTTACAATCAATTTCAGTCTACACACTGAATACAAATATTTCAATTCATTCCTTTTTTCTTCCCCTTTCTTGGCCCTTTCATTTCACAATTTTTATTTCATTTGATCGACAAATTCACTCTCCCAAATTCACCCTCTCAGATTCTCTCCTGTGACCCGCTAGACAAATTCACCATTAGACAGCTATGTGAGATCAAACCAGAGAAATACTAGTCACAGCAGTAGATCAGTTTACAGTAAAACAAACAAGTAAATACATTTTACCAAAAAAAAAACTGTCACATAGATTTAAAGGAAAATATAATAAAAAGTTGGTTAAAACAAATACTTGATTGTACAAATAAGTAAAAAAAATACAATAAAAATAAAACTAATCGACAGATCCACCTAATAAAATAAATAAATAAAACAATGAATAATCTAGAGCTAATTTCCATACAAGTGATGTATGATCTCCAGGGAGTCCAAAATAATATTTTTCGCCAAGATCGCAATATCCCCGATGCTAACACCTAGGCCTTCTAAGAAGCTCCTTGTCTATCTGGTATTGTTCCGCGAGATCCAAACCAGAGGCGTCTCACGGTGAACTCTCTCTCCGAAGACCTCGAGGAATTTTTCATTAAGAAAAGGGATACATTTTTCATATATTTCCTTTTTTTCCCTTTCCACTTCACCTTCCTGTTCCAGGTCATTACTCTCAAATCTTACCGTCGGATCCAAGACCAGAGCCGTAACTCCGGATAACAAAATGAACGAACGAACAATACATAAAAAATTATCGATGTTAACGGAATGTATCAATGCAAATAGCGGCAAAGACACTTTTGAATTATTAGCTTATATATTTCATAATTTATTTATTGATATTTACAACTGTATAAAAATATATACAACCAGTGAATTTGCTGTTAGTTATAAAATAGCATGATACAAACCTGTGGAGAATCTACCCATTGATAGAACTCCAAAGTTTAAATATTAAATACCGCCCTTTGACGTAATCTATAATAATAAATATATAAATAAATAAAAGTATCGATGTTAATGGAATATAAAATCGAGGTAAAGCTCACTTTTTAATTAATAACTTAAGTATAGTAACCAAACAAAACAGATTGGAAGTACCTGATTGCACTTTGAGGTAATATATATATATATATATGGTTCGAAACATTATCCACAAAACTTTTTTAATTAAGGGACCGACTTAGATGCTGTTTTTTAAAATGTTCCCTGTCGCCATGGTAAGGTTGAAAGCAACTGAATTCCCGGATTTCTTCAGAAGAAAAATAGTTTTGGAATAAATTAGAGGTTTTTTGTTTACAGCTCAGAAAGTAAACGATTTTTTGTCGGTTAATATATACCAATCGATTTATCTTTCTGAAGAATAAGATTAAAGTTAAAGTATTACTGATTCCATTAAACTATATGATATCCACAAAAAATTATAAAAGTATAAAGAAGCTTTGGATAAAGTAGGACAACAATTTTTTTGGAGGAAAAAAGTGAATACCATTCGTTTTTAGTGTCGTCTGAAATTCTAATACTTTTTTTTTCAAAGAAATTAAAAATTGGGATTTTTTTTTAATAACTGTTTTTTTTAAAGAAAACCCGGCTTCATTTGGAAGATTTTTTTAGCCCGAAGCAGATATCTTTCCTTCCATTATAAACTCCCTAACCATCCAAACCCACTAGTTTCTAACCTTGCTTCCTCTTCCATTCCTGACAATCCTCCGAGACACCCGAAAAGAAGATGGCCACGAGGCCTACTAAAGTAAAAACACCATTAGAGGGCTACCAATTGGTAGTTTCTCCACACGCCGGTATCACCCCATTATAACTGAGATCAAATTTACTGAACGCATTATAATGTAGAGTTATAAATAGAAATAAAATTATTTAAAAAAAAAAAAAGGATTTTTTTTTCTCCTGATACCCATTGTTCATATAATCGTTCATAATTCCTCAACATTTTATCCAAATCCTATCTTATTGATGATTAATGCTATGTGAGTGATAATTGAATTCCTTGCAAAACAGAACTTTTCACCTATAAGCTGAAAACCACTCAAAATTCTAAATGCTTATTTAAATACAGTTTTTGTATATCAGTTTTAAGAAAACCAGTTAGTAAAGTGTATAGAGACACCAGATATTTTATCTACTCATTTTTATTATTATTATTTACTGCAATAAAATAATAGTTATAATAAAGAATTAATTTAATTACTAATCTAATGTGTGAATTTTTATACCAATGCATGTTAAATTTTAACTAAATATATTAATTGATATTAAACTTTCAATTTCTAGAATAAAAATTTATTTAAAAAATATAATTGAAAGCCGTCCAGAAATGAACATAGCCCATTTTTAGAACAGCTAAGTCAGCTTCAAATATTTGAACAAGTTTCAACTCTTCTTTATTTGGAAACTTGGAAAGAAATGAAACTCCCGTTTTTACAGTTATTACATGGAGCCTAAAAAGGATTTTATGATTGTAAAACAGCATTTTCTTCGGCAAAGGGTAGATAAAAAATTTTTCTTTACGATCTTCAAATAAAAAATTAATTGCAGGTATGACACAGCTGTTTAGTTGTAATTGACATGACTAAGGTAATATATCATGACGAAGAGACAAGCTCAGAGTTGGCATCAGTGCGACATATTTTTGTTATCATGATTGTTCCAGATATACTTCCTCTTGTAAGACCTTAATAGAACGCTAGCACGCAAATACTACGTAATATGTGTTCATTTTTAAATTTATTAGCAAGAAAAGTTAATCCAGAAACATATTTAATATATTAAGATATAATATCATAAAAAAAAATAAAAAAAATTCATTTTAATACTTCGTGGCCTTTCCACCATCAGTTATTAATTCAAAAATTTTGTTTGGTAATGAATCGTACAATTGTTTCTTGAGGTAATTGTTCCCATGAAGTGTGAATTGCAGATTTCAAATCCTCGATTGTTCCGAACTGTCTCGACTCAGAGTACACCCTTCTTGAAAGAGTTCCCCAAAGAGTTTCGATAATGTTATGGTGGGGGGGGGGGAGACAGCGGGCTAATTTGGCATTTTTTGCTGAATGTATTGGGGCCTAATCTTGCAGGAAAATTGGTATGCCTACATACATGTCATTAAAAGTCAACTTTTGTTTCTCTAATAAATTTTTATATTTAGCTGATTTTACTCTTGATGAAACAAATAACTTTAAAATTTTTACTTGTCTTCTTAAGTTAGAAAAATAATACGAAACTCTATCTGGCCCATCCAGAATTTTTTTTCAGCACTAAAGATGACTTTCTTCCACTCCTCAGTCAATGACATCACATTATGAGCAAAGGCCATCCGGACTAATTTGTGACGGGTACTCAAAATTGGCTTTCTTTTCGATTTTTTTTTATAATGATTTGACTTTTTTAATAATCTTAGGACATTCCTTAGTTTTGGAACTCCAGCTTCCTCAGCAATTGTTCTTTCTGTTTTACAAGAGTTGAATGCAATTCGATGAATATTCCGTTTCTCCCGTAATATCAAAGCAGGGGGCCTCCCAGTAGAAGGATTGGGTTCCATATGTCTCCCCGTGCCGAATAAACTTCCCGACCCATGAAAAACTTCGCTTGATTCGGCGGGCTATTTCCCTACAACTCATCCCGTCCTTGTGGAGTGAATAAATCAAAGGGCACTCTTCTTCGGAGAAATTATTTTTTCCTATAACTCACGTTATTTCTAGGTCTATTTTGAAACAAATTCAACACTGCCTTCAAGCAGAAATGGTATTTTAACGATTTCAACTACATACTAAATATGTAAAATATTGTATGCATAGGCGCTGTCCAACAATCTCTAACGGGTTCGAATCTGCCTGTAGCACATAATTATTATTTTACTGTAGCCGTGAGTCAACCCAGTAGGTTCAGAAATCCTCCTGGGGCCTACCAGACCTCATTAAGTGGGTACACTTAGTTGGAAAAAGGCTGGCGGTTTAGCGTGATCTTGCAAAAAAAAATCACCACTAGCATAACCATTGTTCTAAAAACAATACTTCCTATACGAAGTACTAAGCCTTTGACCCTCCATGGGTTGTAGTGGTTCACATTATTATTAATATAACAAAAATAAAAATATAGAGGATGTAATGTAAAATTAAACTTTTCTATTTTTTTTTTTTAAATATTTATTTATTGCTATTTACAACTGCACATTATAATAAATTTAGTAAATCTGATCTAAGTCAAATTGGAGTGTTACAGGCGTGTAGAGAAACTACCCATTGGTAGCACTCTAATGACATTTTACATTAGCTGGCCTCGTGACCATCTTCTTTTCAGGCGCCTCGGAGGATTGTCAGGAATGGAAGAGGATGCAAGATTAGAAACTAGGGGGTTTGAGTGGTTAGAGAGTTTATAATGGAAGGAGTGATATCTGGTTCGGGCTTGATCGGTTACATAGGGAACATTAAGGTCTTTATGTATGATTTTATTTGTGACAAAGTAAGGAGCATTTAGGATTTTACGAAGGATTTTGGATGGTAAGGATTGAATACGAGAGGAATTCGAAGGTTTAGTGGATTCCCAAAGCTCAACTCCATGTGTCCAGATTGGCCTTATTACAGTCATGTAGATCAGTCTTCTGTAATGTGTTGGAAGTTTAGACCGTTTGTCTAGTAAGTGCTGAAATAGTCGAAATCGACGTGCAGTTTCCTGTCTTTTCAGGCTGGTATGAGGATTCCAGGTTTTTTATAGAAATTTAAACAGTAAGTATACCTCATTATTATTATTATTTAAAATAATATATGAATCTTAAACACGTTTAGGAGGAATATTTATTTTGTATTTAAAAGCAAGAAACAGTTTATGAACTAATTGAAGCACAGAATGAAAGCACAGTATTGTTGGGCGTTAGAAAGTTAATGACGGCATATTCTGTAATTCGAGGGCGGGGGTGGTTGACCCAAATCCTAGGCGGTTCTGTCCTCGCCTGTCCTGTTGAACAATTGTCTATCCAGTCGAGTCCATTAACATGAGGTCCTCGAAGTGGGTAGCTGAGCCATCGCTGGAGACAATAAAATAAAGGTCTCTAGGAGTGTTTGCATACGGTGGAGGATGGCGTGGGCGAGAGAGAAATTGGTAAATTACTAGATAAGGTGCGATTTAGTGAAAGGCCCTGCGTTGCAATACGTATCCCGCGGGTCATGTATCATTTTGGACTTTCTTCTTCACACGCTAAGTAAACAATCATTTAAACTCAGGAAAATAAAATTTATTACGGGTTAGGTACGTGCAGTTACGGCAAAAAAAAACAAACAACCAATAACAGTAAAATATTGATGAAACGCTTCAGACCGTAGTCAAACCTGATTTATCCGTCCTGACTTTAATAAGACATCACCGAATTTGCAGGTAAGCTTATTAATTAGGATTGTATAAAAAAAACCTTCAATAATAATTTCTTCCATACATCAGGTAATATTAAAAAAAAAAAAATAATTATGTAAAGGTACGAGATAGAATATATGATTTCAAAATAATTTTTAAAAAAATTCCTTAAGATATCTCACAAGATGGGTATGGTAAGTATACAAAATGATTTATTTTACCTGTTTTTTTATTTTGCTATTATTTAATTAATTTATCTACTTATGTGTATATATTATTTTACTGATTCGATCATTATTATTAACCATTGTATTTTTATATTCATCTATTTTTTTCATTAGTGTTTACTATAACGCTTTGAGGTTAAAAAACTTCCAAAGAATATTTTTTTTTTATTATTGATAGATATTACAATCTGCCACACAGTTGTGGGCAATAGGTAATAGTGATGAATGATCTCGATCTCAATAGTGATGAAAGAGAAAAAATAAATAAAAATAATTAAAAAAAACTCTCTTAAAATATATACAAACAAAAGAATAGACAAGATGAACATAATCAAACTATCTGTATGAAAAATAAATAAATAAAAAACATAATGATAAAATAATATATATATTATGTATATATACAATCCAAATAATATTAACTATTCTATACTTCTCTTCATAGTTGTACAACGTTTCCAGACAATTGTCCCATATTCATGCACCTTAATAATCCCCACGCTTGTCATACTTTAAATTTCACTATTTAAATCTTGTCATTCATATAACATGGTTGAAAACTGTATCATCTATTATTATTTATTAATTTACATTTCAAATTTTATTTGAATACGTATATATGGTATTATCGAATACGTAAACTTTAATACGTATACCCTTGTGCGTGGGAGATTGTATTACTTCAAAAGACACAAAAGAAAAAAAGATATCTTTATGATTTAATTTAAGTGAAAAAACCCATTATTTTGGGTAACCAGGAAAGCGGGTTCCTAATACAGTTAATTGAAGATAAACATATAGTTCCGTATAGCGGATCCTAAGTTGAAGGTTTAGTTTTGGCTCATACAAAAAAGGTAATTTTGATGTATAAAGATAAGTGCACCAGTTATTGACAAGACAACTTTTTTTTTTGTAAAAGCTGAACCCTATGCTAACAACTAGCGCCAGTTTTAAAACTCTTAATATAAATAAATAAAGGTTTATTAATATTAAGTTGTTACCACACATTAATGAAGAATATTTTAGTAATGGTCAGGTATTTTTGATATAATTAAAAAAATTATAACAATTCAGAATACCGAGAAAATCAAACCCTATATTCACCTAGAGTATTCCAGTATTTGATCAATCATTCCTGAGAGAAGGATTAGGACTTTTAGGGTATCATTTTTTGGTAGCGTTCCTCCTTTCTTCAAATACTGCCCCATTGATGATACCCAAGCCCCAATGCAGACCCAACAATTGAGTAATCAGGTGAAAACATCGTGCAGATAGGATATTTCAATATCCTCCGGGTGGGGCCGGGGATCGAACTCACAACCTTTAGATTGGTATTCAGGCGCGTTACCACGCTGCTACCGTTTCAAAGCAACAGTTACCAGTTGAAAGCAGTTGTTTTTGTTTTTTTTTTATAGATTTATTTATTGATAGATATTACAATCTGCCACACAGTTGTGGGCAATAGGTAATATTGATGAATGATCTCATACATACTAAAATAAAATAA
>NW_027108734.1:692659-707512 GCF_000696795.3 Halyomorpha halys | reverse complement strand
CTCTTAAAATATATGCAAACAAAAGAATAGACAAGATGAACATAATCAAACTATCTGTATGAAAAATAAATACATAAAATAACATAATGATAAAATAATATATACAATATTTACACAATCGACCTGAGGATCCCTGAGCCCACTCTATCCCCCACGTGTGAGGGGTAGAGCACAGCTCAAGAGATCCCAGCGCATCCCTCTCGCCGCATCACTGGTGAAAGCAGTTGTAGGTTTTAAAAAAAACAAAGTTGTCCTGTCAATAACTGGTGCACTTATCTTTATACATCAAAATTTCCCATCTTCTATGAATCAAAACTAAACAGTCAATGTAAGATCCGTTATGCAGAACTACATTTTAACTATCATTAAAAACTACAAGATGGTTTGTTCACTTAATTTTTTTTTTTTTTTTATAACCGAACTTTATTTATTGATAGATATTACAATCTACCACACGGTTTTGGGCAATAGGTAATAGTGATGAATGATCACATTCTTACTAAAATAAGAATGAAAAATAAATAAATAAATTTTAAAAAATACATAAAAATAAATAAAATCTCTCTTAAAATATATACAAACAGAAGGATAAAGAAATTGGAACATAATCTAACTATGTGCATGAAAAAATAAGTAAAATAAAATAATGATAAAAATAAAAGAATCTATAGTCACGCTTACACTCGTATATACAATAATTTCACTTAAATTAAATCATAAATATATCTTCATACTTAAAAAAAATAAAACAATCTGCCACGCAAAAGGGCTGACGTATTAAGGTATAAAGTATTCAACCATACCATATAAAAGTATTCAAATAAAAATAGACAGGGAAATGAATAATAATAATAATAATAATATAATAATAAAAATAGATAAATATAAAATTCCTGAACCTGCATTTTTTCTTAAATATCTTTTACATACTACTGAAGTTTAGTGAAATTGATTCAATGAAAAAAAATCCTTAAAAAAAAGTAGATAAGTACAAAGACATGATTTAAAAAAAAAAATGAACTGATCTCAAAACTTTCTCTTCCTTGAGTGTTTGATTGAATTATGGAAGCCTAATTAAGATGGAACATAGGTACTGCCAAGAAGTTCTATTATCCGTCCCGGTCTTTGGAAAGTTCTTAAGTTTTGATTTTGAGTAGTTTTAAATAAAAAATATATAAATTTAAAATACCTAACCAATACAGAAAAATTCTTCATTAAGAAGATAATGTGAGACAACAGGACGCAGGAAAGACCTGGTTAAACTTCTGCACCTGGAACCGCTACCTGGAAGATAAATTACGGCAGAAAGTAATCTAATTAAGTCAACAGAAGCAAGTATGGCGGTGATTGACTCCTTGGCGTTCCTTTCCAGTACTGGAAGCTAAAAGAACTTTGAAAGTCTTATTGTCGAGGACTCGTAAAAGAGCCGGGTGCGAACTTCTTTGACCCGGAATCTGCAATCAGCGGAATGTAAAATAAAAATTCTCACTTGACGACCTGAGAGATTAATTGTTGTACAGCAGAGCTCAATACTGGCTTGAATATATTAACAGTTGAGATAATAAACTACATTATAAATTATTGCGACTTAATAAATATTCAAGATAAATAATTAAATGCTATTAAGATTGAGTGTGTTGCTATCCGTGTTTTTAGATCTTCATTCAAAAGAAACACCAAGTCTGACTCACATGCTGGCTGAAATTCGACTCTGATCTCATGTCTTGAATAGAAAACACCGACAAAACTGGAACAAGTCCACTGCCAGCAGGCAAAATGATACGGGCACGACTGGAATAATAATATGAGGCTAAGTATAATATGAGAACAAATCCGGTATAAAACGAAAAAATAATAGTTATGGAATTATTATTAATTCTTTAATAATTATTTTTAATTTCAGTATCTGGGCTATAGACGCAACTGAATAACTCTAAAAAAAAACAGAGGTGAGATATCGGTAAGGATGGTTCCGGTATTCCTTTATTGCAGTGTGGTGAGCATTATATTTCAATCACCTGATTCCCCCCCTTACATAATGGCCAAGCTCTTGCTTCTCAAATATTGCTTGTTCCAATGAAAGTCTCTGTAAACAACAGATCTTACCTTAAGAAACTCGACGAATTACAAAATAATTCATTGTTCAAATCGGGAATTAAACTGCAATCATTTTGCATAAGTTTGAGCGGTACTTCAATTTAAATGCGCAATACATCAAACATTTTTTGTTGTTAGGTTTTATAAGCTTCATATAAGGTTCATAAAAAAAACCAAAAAAAAAAAAACCTTACCTATCTATAATTAAGGGCCGGTAGCACAATCCCAGTTTAAACTACGATTAGCGAATCTCGGATAAACTCAATAATTATCCGTTGCACCGGAAAAGTGAACATTTAAATCTGACGGTAAACTTTACTGCCCAATTATAGCAGAGATTTCTAGTACATAGTTCCAGTTGGATCGGCTGTCTACCGAAGGTGTATTACTCCACTTCTTTTCAAATTCAATAAAATAGATTTAATCGAGACGGACGATTCGACTGACATCAAAGACATCAAAAAGTTAGTTGCTTAGTGAAAAAAATTATTTCATTATTTGTTCAAATAAATTATGATTCACTAATTAAAAATTACTATATTCTTATAGCAACTATAACATGATAAATGTTACCTTAGCTGTGCTTATGTAATGGAAAAAAAACTTTAATAAAAACAGAAAAACTTATTAATTATGAAGTTCAAATTACATTTGATTTGAATTTTCGTCGATTCCGACTATTACAACATTTACTAGACAAACGGTCCAAACTTCCAATCCATTACAAAAGACTGATCTACATGACTGTTATAAGGCCTATCTGGACATACGGAGTTAAGAGCTATGGGGCTCCACTAAACCATCTAATTCCTCTAGAATCCAATCCTTACAGTCCAAAATCCTTAATGCTCCTTACTTTGTCACAAATCAAATCATCCATCATGACCTCAATCTCCCCTATGTTGGCGATTTGGCCAGAACCAGAAACCAATCCTTTCATAATAAACTTGCCAACCATCCAAACCAACTCGTTTCTAACCTGGCTTCTCCTTCACTACCTAATAATCCTCCTAGGCGTCTGAAAAGAAGATGGCCTCGAGATCTTCTCCTTTAGAAGTGTTTTTGGAGTTCTATCAATGGGTAGATTCTCCACATGTTTGTATCATGTCATAATATCACTTACAGCAAATTTACTTGATGTGTATATATGAATACAGTTGTAAATAACAATAAATAAAAAGAAAAAAAAAAGAAGAATTTTCAAGAAAACTAGAGCGCTCTACCGATAATTATTTCAGTTTATGGTAACCTTGGTAACTTGATTAACAAAATCGTATACAAGAAACAGGTCGTTATGCTACCGGAGTAAAATCTTAGATAAACAAGTCTTAGTTTTTTTTATCGGAGATTATTGCAACTGGTCATAAGTGATATAGCATTGTACATATGGTATTTGTTGAGAAATGAAAGATTCCTGAAAAAATTATAGATATAGCTTATTATTAAATCAAATAAATAATAAAGTCACGAGAATATTGGTTGATTTCTTATATAAAACCATAATTACCAAGACCATAATTACCAACATAAGACCAGCCGTAGTTTTCAACACAACTCTTTTTTATATATATAAAAAAAATTAATCAATATGGTAATGAGTGAATTAACTTCAAATAATTTTTAATTATTGAGTCTGAAGAGAAGAACTGTTATTCCTTACCAAACACTATACAAGAGCTTTCCTAAATATTGAATGTCTCAAAACTCTAATTTTGACTAAAACCAATTTTTCACTCAACAGCCCAATTAACCTAGCTTTAAATGGTTAGTGAGTACAGCCATAGAACGGCTTGCTTTTGTTTTTTAGAAATACGTGACCTAAGAAATGATTTATAAAATCAAACATCACGAATTATAACTCACGGTGACTCATCAAGAACCGTTTCTGTAGCTTCATTGAAGTTTATTACTCTGTTAGTGGTTCGATTGGAAATGCCAGGCATAGGTTTGGTCCAGTTTAAACAGCTTAAAATTTAGTTGCACCTAGAAGTACAGTGGCGGCTTATTTATTTCATCTTTTTTATTTTTAATTGAGATGGACTGTCCTAAACATATAGCTCAACACAAAACAACAAAACAAAACTGATTTCTTGGTAATTAACTTTTATTTCACCTATTTGTGAATTTATCATTATCTTTGTTTTAATGTTGAATAATGTTCAACCCCACGGATTTACACTGCTCACAGAGTTTGCTGGCGTTAGTTTCGTATTGAAATTAATTGGTGTAAATAACTATATAACCTTAAATTCCATAACATATACCCATTTATAGTCCTTTTCTTCCGAGTTTAGCTTATTAAACACTTACATAAGAATCCGTTGACAGCAATTATTTTACACTTACTGTGTTGGCAAAAAGTATTAGCACACCCGGTTTTTATAAAAGTATCTGTCATAAGGGAAATAATAATCCACTGAACTTCACCGAAAATGAATCTATGAAGCATCCCCCAGTAAGTTCTCGAGAGCTGGCTAATATGTTCAGGTTAGTGACAGAACTATGAGATACTGCCTGAATTCTGAAGACCTGCATGGTAGAGTAAGTTTCCTCGAAAGAAACTTTATATAAATGAAATCAACCGTAAAAAGCATCTTGCTTTTGCCAGAGAATATTTACGTAAATCGCTTAGCTTTTGGGAGGATGTCATATTCTCTGATAAAAGATAATATATTATTATAAATATAATATGTAATATTATACATGGCAATATGTTTAACTTACATATTGCCATGACCTCTTGCTCTACAGTATCCTTTAATAATACCCCACTTATTCCTGTCGTACATATCCGTTAGTTAGGACTACATCTCGAAAAAAGACTGACATGGAATCCTAATACAAGACTAAAAAGACAAGAAACTGCTCGTCGAATCCGACTATTACAACATTTACTAGACAAACGGTCTATATTGCCAATCCATTACAAAAGACTGATCTACATGAATATTATAAGGTCTATCTGGACATACGGAGTCGAGCTTTGGGGTTCCACTAAACCATCGAATTCCTCCCGAATCCAATCCTTACAGTCCAAAATCCTTAATACTCCTTACTTTGTCACAAATCAAATCATCCATCAGGACTTCAATGTTCCATACGTTGCTGATTTGGCCAGAACCAGATACCATTCCTTCCATGATAAACTTCTCAACCACCCAAATCCACTTGTTTCTAACCTGGTGTCTCCTTCATTACCTAATAATCCTCGTAGGCGTCTGAAAAGAAGATGGCCTCGAGATTTTCTCCTCTAGAAATGTTATTGGAGTTCTATCAGTGGGTAGATTCTCCACATGTTTATATCATGTCACTATGTCACCTACAGCAAATTTACTTGTTGTATATATGTGTATACAGTTGTAAATAACAATAAATAAATTATTAGAAAAAAAAACTTACATATTGAAGCTATTTGTATCATATTAGGGGATATTGGCCTAAATAAGACATGAGGTCTATGCACCCCGGAGGAATAGTAGTCTTTCGCTAATAGTTTTAGATTAATCTAGTACTGACGTCAGTAGCTCAGGTAGTTGAGGCGCAGGTCTTTGCAACCAAGGAACTGCGGAGGCACCGGTTCGAATCCGGCCTTTCAACTTTTGTCATTTCTGTGGTGGTCCAACGATATGAAAACTTGACTTCCCACAGTAGTTAAAATAGGTTGGCCAACTCTAGATAAATCTTCCCCTCCTCCCCGTACGTAAGAAATGACCAGGAAGGGGGTTATAAAAAAAACTAATGTAATTGTTTAGATTAGAATCCACTGAAAGAAATTATTTCACAGTACCATCTAAGTTAATTAGCAATTTACTGGACTAGTTACCTTGGACTTAACTACTAAATATTAAATCTTCTATTGAATTTTTTAGTTTATGAAGATTATTTCCAATCAACTAGAGATTTTTTATTACACCAATTAAATGAAACAAAGTTAATTGCTGTGATGTAAATATTAATTTCATAAAAGAGAACGAAGTCTCCTAATGAAGCCTAGTTCATACGGTATTTGTTCGAGCCATTTTTTACTTTATTTACAAGGCATATTTTATGACTGCATCATAAATCATTACATAATAAGGTTCAGTAATCATTAGTAATCAAATTGGATTAAAAACTAAGATCCTGATGAAGCTCTGTTTTCCATTGATTGTGATAAGTTCACAAAAACGTTTTTCTTTTTTTTAAAAAAAAATTTTTTATCCGTAGCCTTCATTAGTTACATATTTCTAGACTTTGACTATCTCTGACAGACTGAGATACATGTAACCGATAGACAACACAGATATTTAAGCAAATATTGTATTTATATATAATTTAATTTCTTGTTTGAGACTGGTTTGTTTATCAATTATAATAAAAAATATCCATATAGTTTCAACATGTTCAAATTCTTCAATCTAAAAATAATTTATTCTTATTAAAGTGATTGTTAAGGTTGTAATAAATAGAATAAAATTAGAATAAATAAAATAGAGGATACAAATAGGTTGTTAGACTATATATTTTTTGGCCATCCGTAGCTCAGTTGGTTGGACACTGTCTTACCAATTTGAGATCTGCTGGCGGTGGTGGTTCGAATCCGGCCTGGGGCGTTGACATAAAAAAAAGATATATTTTCACAAAGGCAGACCATCCTACAACTTATTAATGACATTGTAAGCTGTAATATCATAAATTAGATATCCTTGAGAATGGCCGAAACGTATGAGTTATAAGAAAATATACAAGTAAGACAATAAAGATTTTTCAAATATTGTATTTCTGCTCAATTTTTAAAACAACAGATATCATTTTTAGAAAAAAATTTTAAGTGGACAGACATGTCCACTTCTAGAAAAATCATATTGGAAAACTACTACAGTGTCAAATTGTAAAACATGTTTCAACAGATATTTTTATATTGTTAATTTTTTTTTCTTTTACTTTTTTATCCACTTAACTATTTCCAGTTCATAGCCCTAATTCTTCTTTCTTTTTTTTTTTTTTTTTTTATGATTTCCCTTTACGTTATTCTAGTCTGTTTACGTTTTTAAAATAAAAACTCTTTTCTGTGTTTTATTTATATATGAAAATATAACATATAAATTGGAAACACATAAAATATAAATTGACTGATGTACTACTAAACAATAATTAGTTCTAAAATTATAGATTTTATGTCAAATCGGATTTAGAGTGAATAATTTTAATTAATTGAAATATTATATACCTAATATATATTTTTGAAACTTAATATATAAGTTATATGTATATTAATGTGTGATGAATTTAAATCTATTAGAAATACATAATGTAATTTAAAAGTGAATTTCTCTAGAAGCATTATTTAATATAGGTGTACAAAAGATTTTTTTTCAGTTTTTAAGTATTCATGGAGTTATTTATTTTGTTTTACTGAATTAGTGATGCATCGGTATTATTATTTACATTTTATTTTTACTATCGGTTAATCTAGAGAAGTGATTAAGTAGGGTTTTCACTGTTATAACTATTTGATATGTACAAGTGTATATAAACTCCTGAACTATCAACAACTTATGATATTACAAATCGGGAATACAAATTACCTTAAATCTTGGAAAGCCTTAAAAACAGCAACTAAAATAACTGTCTCTACACATGATTTAACACGTTCACTCTCGATGAGCAATTGTTACCAGTCAAGGTAAGTGACATCTCATCCCCAAGTTACACTTTCACAACGTTGAAGTGAATCATATTTCGCTGGCTCGACAGGCTAAACGCGAGCTTCGATTGTGGCCATGAAAATGGCCAATGCGGCTAGAAACTTTCACGTTGGGGCTCCATGACTTTCCCATTTCTCCGCTCGATTTTCGGTAACGGTTGAGTAATCAAAAAAAAAAAATTATATACACATATGTGATATAATAGATGTAAGACAAATATCACAACGCTTATTTTAAAAATAATTAAATCGGACAGAATACGATAGTATCCACATTTTACTTCACGCGGCTTCAAAGTGTAAAATTATTTAGAGTGTTTATTTTTAGTCGAAAAGTTTGTACACGCAGCAAAATTTGCTTTCAAATGTAATCCTAAATCTTTTACACTATGAAACGTTGATTATAAAGTTGAATGCAAAAATGAAGTGTTATTAAAATTTATTATAAAAAAAAATAAATATATATATATGAATTTTTCTCTATAAATTTTTTTATCAATAACGATTCCTTTAAATTTTTTTCAGCTAAATCTTCATATTAAGGTTATATGAACGAAATGTTTGCAGCAAAAGTCTAATCAATCCCTTCAAAATGGAGTTATGAAATTGCAATGTGGCAAAGGAATGAGAATTCATTCAAATCACTTTTTTTAAATCAGAATATAAACAAACATAATTTAGATAGAATAATTTATTAAGAAAAATATTGTCAAAGGAACAAAGTTCAAGTATAATTAAAAAAATAAATAAAAATGTAAATGCTCAAATGGAATTAATATGTATAAGAGAGCAAGATAGATGAATGAGAAAAGATTCACTTTTAAGTGTAAACAGACAATACCAGAGTTATAAGACATACACTTGGGGATTTTAAATCCTCCAGAACAGAATTTCTGTTTTAGTTTGCTTTTTAATTACTGATATTTGTTTTAAGAAGGCATTTAAAAACTGTAAACCATAAGTCAATTCGTTAAAAGGGATCATACCATCGGTAGTACAATCTCGAAGTTACATTGGTTACCATGGGGACACCTAAATTAATGAGAAATGAAGAGTTTGAAGTATGATTTAAAAAAAAAAAAGAGCAAAAATTTACTAATTTGAGTTTATAGAAAATATTTATTTCTCAGCATTCAATTTCGGAGCTGAAACAAACTGTTTGGGTTGTTTTTCATTTTTGGAAAATCTCAATTAGGGAAATCTTTTTTTACTATACAAGTTCAGTTAAGACAAATTATAGTTTGTATCAGGTGGTAAGCAGGTTCAAAAAATCATATTAAATGAGTGTTCTAGCAGTTGTTGATTTGTCAAAGAAACCACTTAATAATAAAACTAATAACTTTAGTAAAAAGCCACAAAATAGCATTTATTTATTGAATTCCGTGGTAGCCTATTCTCGACTCACATGGCACAATCTCACCTAATTTTAAATCTTTTGATATATTTTTTAGTCTAACTCGGGAATGCTACAAAAAAATACATAGAAAAAATATTTAGAGTAAGGGACTATTAACTTAACAGTTCAGAAGATATACTCGACATTTAGGAAGCCGTTATTTGGGAAAATTAATTTGTACTAAATCCCTCCCCGTTTTAATCTCATATTTTCAACCACCTTCTATAGTATTGTAATTTATTTCATTTTATTAGAATTATATCCTATATTTATAAGATTTATTATATATCATTTTTTTTTTCATTACCTTTTATGTTGGTTTATTCATGTACCATCTGTATTTGATAATTTAGATCTTTTTTTAAACTTGTAAACAGTATATTAACAGTAATTGTACCTTTTGTTTATTATTTTTAGTTTATTTATATTAGATTCTTTTTCATTTTTTTCCCTTTTTCATTAGAAGTTGGTCCCCTTATGATTTATAATATGATATATAGTTTTATTTTATTTATTCTACTTTTCTTTTATATATTCTGTTACTTATAATTATTTATTTTTTATCTTATCAAATTCATAATTATAATTACACTTATGATATATAATTTCATTTTTATTTTGAAAGTTTTGAATTTTACTCTAAGGCACTTAAGTATAATTCTGACACCTGTAATATTATTCTAAAGGGATCAGTTTTAGAATAAATGAATAATTTTATCATTATTATTAAAACATTGTTGGACCCCGCTTCTCCGGGTTCCCTCCGAATTCTCCCTTTAATTCATCCTTTCTCGGTCCAAATATCTTACGTAATAGTTTATTTTATATAAAAATAACAGCTAAGCTATTTATTAGTAATAAACGTTTCCAACACTTAGCATACATTTAGCATAGCTGGATCCTGGCAGTTTCGGAAACAAATGTTGGTTGCTAATTAATAGTTTTTTTGCTATTTTTGTACCTTTCTTGACCTGTCCGGATGGCAGTCACAATCAATTACCTATGGTGAACTACTAATCTTCTAGAAGATAAAAAACTAATGGTGGCTTTCTTTGGTATTAAAAGTCTACACTCTTAATCAATAGGCATATATAGGCTTAACCGGATATGGCATATCAGATACGTTTTCCTTTTAATTTAAAAAGATTAATAGTGACAATTAATATATTTTTCATAAACCACAGTATACCATAGAAGAGGATCTCCAAGCCGATTGGTTGGTTTCCTAAGTACACTAAGAGAAAAGATTGAGGTAGAACTTAAAGATGGCCGGATGTGCGGTGAAAGGTCGGGGGAGAGCATATCTAAAGGGCCGAGTGCTAATGAATCGAGATTACAATCGATACTGCCGGCATAGCCTTTCAGAGCATCAGTCCAACAGTCCAATGCAGTCCGGAGCCGTCTATGGATTAACAGTACAGTAATTATCTGTCTTATACTGGCACCCAATCATTAGGACTATGATCGGGCTACTTCACGGCCTTAATTGGACATTTGAAAAATAAAAATAAATTAAACAGACAGAAAAAAGAAGTAAAAACGATACAGCGTAGGTATTCCATCAACGGCTGGTCCCAATACCTATAGATTAAGATTGTAGGCTTCTAATACCAAAGAAAGCCACAATTAGTTTTTTATCTTCTGGAAGATTAGTAGTTCACCGTAGATAATTGATTGTGGTTGTCCGGATGGCGGTTGAGAAAGGCACAAAAATAGCAGAAAAACTATTCATTAGCAACTAACATTTCATCCTGGAACTACCAGTATCCAGCTATGCTAAATGTATGCTAAGTGGGGTGAAACGTTCACAGATAAAAAATGGCTTATCTATTATTTTTGTACATAATAAATTATCACGAAAGACATTCGGACCTAAAAAAGAAACATTTAGAAGGTTACACAGCGTTGAATTGAGAAACTGTAAAATATAATTGTAACCGGTAAATATAATTGTAAGGTTGTGGGACTTGGTAACGAGCGGATCCCTAAAATTTTAATAAACACTGAACCGACGGGTAAACGACCGTAGCTTAGATTGGAGGATTGCGTTAAAACTGATTTGGTTGATTTGGGTTTGGAGGGGCGTCATGACTCCCTTCTACATGTAGACTGTTTAGCACGGTTTGCGTCAGTTAACAAACTTAAACAACCGTAAAGACTAAAATGACTTCATTCTTACATATTTACAAACATAACATAGTTTACTGGTTATAGATATCCCTTTCTTTTACTTCATTTGGTTGTCAGATTTAGATATATGTACACATGAGAAGAGGGGGTAGGAAGAGGGTCGGACCATTTAGGAAATTAGGCGGGGCCTAGAGAGCCTATGAAATTAGAAATTAATATCTAGGAGGAGGGGAGGGAGGGGTAAGGGCGAGTCTGGAAAGAGGACGTCAGGCTATTCAAAAAATACGATAATTTACCTCCCCCCCCCCAGTGTTGGGGCTGCGATGGACTTGTGAGAACTGGCTTACATATGTTAAACATGATATTGTTAGAGAAATGCAAGTTCATTATGAGATGTCAGCTCGGACCTGCTTAATTGTCAGACCTTTTCCTTCAGCGAATTATAAATGATATAAAGTATTGCCACATGATTTGAATAATGAAAGGTCATTTTCTTTAGGATCAGTTAGGTCTTCCTAAGTGGGCCAAATGTTCAGAGGAACAATTATATAGTTTATAATAATAGCAGTTAAACACAGTAGCGTCCCTTAACTCGCACAACACAAGCAGTCTCGAGTCGGAATTGGTTCAAATCTAGGTGTTTGAGGAAGACCTCTTTAAACATTTTCTATAAAACTTCAAGGTGCTGCTATCTATTGGAAAACAAAGTAAGCAGTAGACTGACTGTACCCAGTGGGTCACGTAACACAGGCTGTATAATTTTGGTCATAGTCAACTATCACCATGAATGAGTAGTTTCCTCATCAAAACCAGGCAGGAGGAGAGAACAAAACATAATTGAAGAATCTGTCTTCAAGATCAATCAACCACCAAGTAAACTACAATACCATCCAGTATTCTATGTAACCCCATTTAAATCAATAATAATAACCTAACTAATCCACTTTGTAAACGCTTTGTCCAAACCATATATAATCAGTTGTGTTATAATTCATTTCAAGAATAGTTTATCTTCCAATTTAGCATGCTTCATTTGTTTTAAATCTACTATATACAGGCCACTCAACTAATTACAAGACCAGTCTGCATTTCATCCCAGCAGTGATTGTACAACAGTTGTGGGGAAAGACTTCTATTTATTGTAGGATCAACGCAATAATCTGGACTTCAAACTCATTAAATTGGGTTGGTAACCTGAAGGATTTACCCATCCTTTCAGTATAGTCGATGGACATAAAACACCAATAAAGTACAACAAAATAGAATTCATTTTTATAATCATCTTAGACTACATTGAGAACACAATAAAAAAAGATAATGTATGGATTAAAGAATCAAAGAAAATAGAATTCTTATGAGAAATGTGACAAGATTGGTAGTGTCTTGGCTGAAGAAGAAGATTCCTGTACAAAGCCTTGGATGATATATGACATCACTGAAAAATTCGGAAGTTAAAGGTGACGGGCCCATGTTCTATCATAGTCAAAATTAGAATAGGTGAGGTCATAAGTGACGTAAGTCTAGGTGTATCGATCCTATGTTCCTAGTAATTCGCATTTATAAGCTCGATGGGCAGTTAAGAATTACATAGACGGCAATGCAATGAATCCTAAATAAAAAACAAAATAACAAAACGTACAAATCAAATTGAGAAAGTAAAATTATATAAAATCGTTCGAAGTCGACAACGGCAACAAAAAATGGAACAAAGGGAATCAAGAAGACAAATAGAAGGATATCACAAGAAAAAGTGCGGGAGGAATGAGATCAGACACATAACGGTTATCAGTGAGTAAGCAATCGTGCCCAATTGTTCTCAGCTCTATCTATTTGGCGGTAGGCCATGCAGGGGTTATGAGCATCACAAGTCTCATGAAGTTATATGAGGGAGTAAATTCAGAGTGGTATAAGTCCATTTTTTTTTTCGAAATTTGCAAAATTAAAGAAAAAGTAAGATAGATTCGTTTTTAGCGTCCTTGAATCCTTCATTCAATCCTTGAATTTTCATAAAAATAAAAAAAACATTTAATCTAGCTGTTTTAGTAAAAATGTATTTGATAGATAACTTTAATATGTGCACAAATTAACTCATATTAAATTGTTGGAAAATTTAGACCACTGACGTAAAGTGGGCAAGGAAAACTATTCCAGATTTGTATACAATTAAACTCATTACATGCAATAAGCGATGTTATGTTGCAATTTTTCACAAAAAAATAATTGTAATGGTATAAAATAATACTTAAATGCATTAAGAGCTTATGCAGGAAAATATAATAATGTATAAACTTGCTATAATTATATAAAAAATTTTTTTTTCGCCTCCAAGGGCTCATAGCTAAGAGCTTTTGAAAAGAGTTTAATATTGTTGGACCAAGTATAAGAAATAAAAAACATTTTAATAAAAACATGTCATCTCTTCCGTAGCCTCCCATATTAGTAAAAATTAAAAAAGAACTAAAGATGAAAACATAAAAATTATGAAAAGCTATAAATATAAAATAATTGCGATAAGAATAAATATGTATGAACCTACACTGAATGCAGTAAGAAAATTATAAATATTAATAGCATACCAACAATTAAAATTACAATGCCTTTATTAATAATGCATAAGCAATGAATATATATAGTATCTGGTAGCTTAAAGTACATTGGATGCATTAAGATATATATAAATACAACGGATTTAAGAAAAAAAAAGATAAAAGTAAAGACAGAAAATCATCACCCAATGGTTTATAATTTAAATTTATTATTTTTTGTATCAGTCGATTATTTTTATTTATTTAAAAAATAACATAAATTAAATCTGTACCGATACAACCCCCATGAGGGATCAGGGATGCAGTACTTAGATAGAACTGTTAGTACACCAACGGTTGTGCAAGGAGGTGATTTGGTCAGAGTCACACCCGGGCGCCAGATTTTTATCCAATTAAGGATACTTAATGAGGCTGGTTGGACTCTGGAAAACTACCGAACCCTTACTTGGGCAAGATTCGAACCTGGAAACTTAGATTTAGTAGTACAATAAATGTCCACTCCCGTTTATTTTTATAAATTATTATTCTTCGTAGAATACAAATTGAGACCAAAATGCAATTTGAATTTAATTAATAACAAGCCTGACCTGAGTGTATGGAAGGTTATAAATACTTTGTTTATATGATAGTGTTGATTAATCTAAAATTAATAGTTTTAAAAATTAATAAAGTTTTGAAAAAATAGGTAACTAAACATAAGCTTATTAATAATTAATATGGTTTTCTATTAATTGACTTATTCAATAGGGTGTTTTTTACTTAATAATTAATGACCTGGGAAGAATAGCCTGCAAAAATTTTTTAAATTTTTGATGTGAGGTGAGAATTTATATTTGAAGGTATGCTATATTATTAGTAATAATTTTATTGTTATAATTGTTACAAATGAATGTATAATAAGTTGTTCTCAGCCTTCACTGGCTCATTACCAGTGATGCGGCGAGAGGGATGCGCTGGGATCTCTCGAGCTCTGCTCTACCCCTCACACGTGGGGGATA
>NW_027108734.1:688731-692124 GCF_000696795.3 Halyomorpha halys | reverse complement strand
TATGAGATCATTTATCAATATTACCTATTGCCCACAACTGTGTGGCAGATTGTAATATCTATCAATAAATAAATCTATCTATCAAAAAAAATAAAAAAATAAATAAGTTGTTAAATGTTTAGATTGTCCTTGAGGATGGCGGATTTGGGCGAAACGTTGGACTATTGATATAACAAAGAGTGTTCAGACTAAACAAGGATACCTATAAATAAATTATATATAAAATTATAATAAATAAATTATTATTTTTGGTGGACAATATATTTCATCATTGAAAATATGTAACTAAAAACGTGGATCAGTATTATAGATCACTATTTCTGCTTACTTTTTTTTATTCTTTATAATTTTATAAATTTTCTTGTTCTGGAAATTATTATTATCTTTTTTATATATTCATGTTTGGTATGTAAATATCTATATTTCAAGATTATTGATTTGTTATCTAAAGAATCTAGAGG
Organism: Halyomorpha halys; assembly: GCF_000696795.3. Taxonomy (NCBI): domain Eukaryota; kingdom Metazoa; phylum Arthropoda; class Insecta; order Hemiptera; family Pentatomidae; genus Halyomorpha; species Halyomorpha halys. The sequence goes on along the minus strand of NW_027108734.1, from coordinate 691,663 downwards.
ATGACCCGGTGTTGAAATGTACAGGTGTGTCCGGAAAAATTAGCTGTTATAATGAGCAAGTTAAAAATTGTTAAGATTTAAACTAGATCACGTCAAAATTGATATTCAACTTTCCTCTTAATGTTAGAAAAATTGGATGAGCCGTTTTCGAGATATATTTGAGTAAAAAAAATACATTTACGTACAAACGAAAATGGACGACGGAATTTTATAAAATCGATACGAGTCTAAGAGTTAACTCGCACAATCTCTGAAAATCGGATTGACACTTCGAACTATCAACACGGCCAAGAATTTAACTGCGAACCGATTTATAACTTTAACTGATTTATTCTTTGATATCTAGAAAGGAAAATGGGTGTAATTGTCAACTCCGATGACACGAATATTTTTCATTTACAACAAAAAAAAAAATTATATAAAGTAAGGAATAACGAAAAAAAGCAAAATAACTGAACTCAATGTTTTGTTTTCCAAAGTCAATTAAGCAAACAATATACAATACTAAAACGTAATGCAGTGGAATTCCCATTAGATCTAAAAGTTTGATTAAGTTGAATGTTCATCGAACCATTCGCAATTCAGTTAAAGTGTATATGTATGTTCATACAAAAAAAAAAAAAAGCATTGATTTTTTGTTCTGTTTTTTAACCTATTTATTTGTGTGTGTTCTTAAAACTTATTTATATGTCTTTTTAATTGTTTTAACTTACTAATTTGCTTTTTAATTGTTCTACTGTTGTGGCTATTTTATTTTTGATTTATTTCTATATCTCTATTTATTGGTAATTTCTTTTAATTCGCATTGCATTTGTGGAACGGATTGAAAGTGTATTGCGGATCACTGGAGAAGGGAAGTATGAGAGTGTGGCATAAAGCGATATATAGGAACGTGAAAAAAAAAATGGAAAGAATGAGTAAGGAAAATGTAATATAACTTTGTGCGAAAAGAAGAAAGAAGAAAAAAATAAAACAAAGCTTTTAAAAAATATATATATATATTTGAAATATATTTTATTTAGTTTATAGTTAATTATCATTTGAAAAAAGAAATAGTAAAAAAAATATATATATTTGAAATATATTTTATTTAGGTTTTAACTATTATTTGAAAAAAGAAAAAGTAGGAATTTTTTTTTTTTTATATCTTTGTTAATTACGTGAGTGTTTATATATCTAATCATGGATTGATAATTATGCAGTGATGTATTGGAACACTATTGCCAAATAAAGCATAAATTCCCCTACCTCGTAATGAGAATATTTAAATTTGTGGGCAAATTTAGGATTAGTAATTTACTCCAGTTTATGGAGCACGGTGGCACTGTGGTAAGGCATGACGCTGCAAACTCAAGGCCCGGATTAGAATCCGGCTGGATAGATAATTATTTTCTGTTACACTGTAGCCGTGAGTCAACCCTGTGGGTCCTCAGCTAATTAAGGGATAGAGCTTAATTGGGTAAACATCTGGCGGTACTCTGACCAAATCACCTCCTTGCACTACCGTTTTTCTAGTAACAGTAATTCCTTACAAAGTACTGCACTCTTTACCCTTCACGGATTGTAGTGGAACAGATTTAATTTTAATATACTCCAGTTTGAAAAACTCAATTTTATTTGGAATAATTGTGCTAATAAGCTATTAGTAATTTTTATTAAATGTTACGCTTATCATATTTTCAATATTCTTCAAGAGGATTATGTTGTTCTATTTTTTATTGATCCATTGAATATTTTCCCACTGACAAAAGGTTCCAGAATGACATTGCATTTTCCCTAACGAGCCCTCTTTTGTATGGGGTTTCTTTGCCTTGTTACCGTAAGGTCCTGTTAAGTTACAAACAAAAACATATCACTTAAAAAATGATTCCAATTAAGTTTATCTAACATCATGAATTCGTTTTAGGAGATATATATGCATGCTTGAGTGTAATGAATATTATTTTTTATTTATATATATTTATTGAAATTTACAACTGTATAAAAAATATAAGTTAATGTGATATTTCAGAACACATGACAATCTTGGGAAGGAACCACCCAATGGTGGTTCTTTCAATCATTCAATTAAATTAGAAGATTCCATTATCTTTCTAGATGCCTCGTAGGAATATCAGGGATGGTATGAGAGATTAAAAACTAATGGTTTGGTTTGAGTCAGGATGGGATCTGCAACGAATAGGATATTGAGGTCTTTATGAATGAGTTTATTTGAGACGTAATAAGGAGCATCAAGGATTTTACGTAGGATTTTGAACTATAAGGATTGGATACGAGAGGAATTCGATAGTTTGGTAGAACCCTAAAGCTCAATTCCGCCATTATGCCAAGTAGGTGGGAATGAAAAATCAAAATAATAATTTATAAGATGTGTTGATATCCATGCTGAAAACAAATAATAAAAGCAGTAAAAAAGAATTATAGTTTTTAATAATTAAGCATTGAAAAATAAAATGAACGAATATAAAATATATTCTATATGCGCACGCTCGTTTGTGTGTGGAGAGAGAGAGGGTGAGAGAGAGAGGGGGGGTGAGGGGGTGTGTGAGACAATTAGGGAGAGAGAGAGAGAGAATTATAGCGAGTAGGTTGGTCGATGTACGACAGGTAACAATCTCACGAGAGGAGATCATAACACAAAAAAGGCAATCTTTCTCGGCCTGACCCGCCCAACTAAGACCCCCCAGGAATCGAAGGTCGTATATCACTTTTGAAATATTTACTTCAAACTGGAAGAGAAGACTTTAAGATAGTTTAATCAAGGAATATTCAAGCTCTGGAATTGAAAAAACGGCTTGAACAGGCTTGGTGACCTAGTCATATTTTGGCAGAATATTAAAATATTAGGAGGTTTGGAACGTATCGCTGATATAGGGTTGCCCTAAGGTACAGGGGAGGAGGATGAAGGATAAACGAGAGAGAGAGAGAGAGA
>NW_027108734.1:683044-684103 GCF_000696795.3 Halyomorpha halys | reverse complement strand
TATTCGTGTTATAAAATAAAAATATTTCCAGAAAACAAATACAGGTATAGAGGACACAACTTCACCGACTAGCCTAATTCGAAAGAAATACGATAGTAGGAATGGCATGACATACCATCACATACAGCTATTATCTTAATTCGCCATGTTTTAACTGGGAACACATGCGGACAATTACGTGTCTTCCTGACACAGGCTCGGTTACACGTTGACACATATTTGTGGCAGTTGCCAAGCTCAACTTGTATCCCAGAGAATATGGTCTTGAAGTTTTTGCCTTGATCATAGACCTTGATGAATTCAGAATATTTGATAGACCTTCAAAACCATTTTCTTGTCCTTACGCCGTGCTTCATCTTTTGGTAAGATAATAATTTCAAAATTATGTAGGTTTATCTTAAAAGCCGTTGCAGCCTCCACAAGGCCCCTACAATAAAGTGTTATAAACAAATATTTCTTTTCGTATTTATCATTAGTGTGTGTTATTTTGGCACCGGCCGATAGATTTGCCATTCGGTCTGACCATATTTCTTGTATTTTGTCGAATAAAGAAAAAAAAAATACTAAAAATTTAGTGCTTCGTCATTCAGTTGATGGTGCAAAAGTTTATACAAAAAAAAAAAATAAAATGACTAAATTAATTAGCAGATAGGTATTAAATTTCGTTTATGTTGTCACTAATCTTAAGGTTCCCGAAAAATATTTTCATTCTTTAACAAGTGCTAAAAAAATTACGATAATTCTTATAGAGAAAACACAAAAATAGGTTGTTATATTCTTTGACAGGAGTAGATAATCGGTAAAATAGAGAGAAGAAAAAGGGGAAAAAATGAGTGAGAACGTTAATTGTCAGTGGGTTGTGAAGAACCGATTCAAAGGCAGTCCTTTCATGGCTCAGTTCGGATCATTGATCTAGGTTAACTAGCATTTCCACTCCTTCCTTCAATAACTGCCTTTCAAAAATAAAATAAGTAATATAATTACGCCGTTTTTCAATTTCAGGTGCTTTTTAAATATTGCTCGATTTTACTATCTTAAAGTAAGAGTTTTCTCTTCCCG
>NW_027108734.1:675791-682909 GCF_000696795.3 Halyomorpha halys | reverse complement strand
ATATCAAGGAGTGGGAATTTGATTTATTAATCTGGTTTTAAATGCAATAAAATAATATAAACATATTTTATGTGATTACTACATAATAATTTACAAGTGTTGTGTATATATTTCTTTTTAATTAATTTCATTTTTATTTTTCACATATTTATTTCGAAGTTTTTTTTTTATTATTAGATTCATTAGTAATTAACCGTTAGTTTAATATATTAGTACGTTTTAAAATGTTTCAATTTAATTTTGATTTATCAAGAAATTTTCAGTAGTTTCGTAATTTTTATACTGTTTCTTTAATTAAACATAAGACTATACAAATTATAGGACCTGGAGTTTATAATGGGCAGCCTAATATATTAGAAATCAGAAAAGTAAAAATAAATCGATACGCGATCTTAAAATCGGTAGCATTTACATATTCTGCATATCCCAAAACATAAAAATAGACCCTTATATATATGAAATCAGAAAAGTTAAAATAAATCGATAGGCGATCTTAAAATCGATAGCATTCTCGGTTTCTGTGTCTTAAGAAACATAGATGAGGACCCTAATATATTAGCAATCAGAAAATTAATAAATAAATAAATCGATAGTATTTTGGTTTTCTACTCGTCTGAAATATTTAATAGGACCCTCATACATTAGAAATCAAAAATGGTTAGAAATAAAAAAAGCGAAATTAAAAATAAAATCCAATTGTTCTACGAATAATTTTGTATTTGACTAAAAATGTATTCGTCTCTCGTCAATCGAATACTTTTTGCCCAACTCTGTCTGTGGGTTCGGGATGGAGCACTCCGGAGTCCATCCAGCCTCATAAAGTGGGATCCTTAATTAAATAAATATCTAACGGTTCTTGATTCTGACCAAATCACCTCCTTACGAAACCGTTGGTCTTGTGGCAGGACTCCCTTACTAAGTACTGAACCCCTTACCGTAGTGGTAAAGATTTACTTTAATTAATATTATTACTAACCTATTAATATTTTAGTTTTATTGTATCTTTTTCATTAAGTTCTTTAATTTCAACCTAAAGAGATGTTTATAGATTGTATATTTAGTTATTATATTTTAAATAAAATTATTTTATCATGTTTGTACACTTAAAATTAGAACCAAGTTGCCTCTATTTTATGTAATTATTATTCTTTTTTTCAGTCATATTTTAGCAAGTTTTAATTTTTTGCATACCAAGATGTTTCTTTCTTTTCAACTTTTTATCTTATTTTAAACCTATATATTTTTTTAAATTTACATGACCAACCCTCTCTGTATGTCTCTAAGCTATAACAGTGGTAAATAAATAAATTTTTTAAAAAATGTCTTTCCGATTTCAATTTTTGGAAGAATTTTTTTATTTAATGATAATTCAGTACCAAATTAGAGCTAACCTAATTTTCAAATTCAACGCCTTATTCGTAGTTGAGTAAAAATTATTGATGCCTTAAATTGCTATCTATTCATGTGAGTTATGATTAGAAAGTATTACGATTTGTAAAAAACATTCAAAATAATTTTACTAAGCAATAGCTAATGCATACATAATCTAAATATTATCTTCAAAAAATGTGAAAAAAAAAGTTTTTTATTTAATGTAATTTACAACTGTATAAATAATAAAAACAATAAGTAAATATGTGGAGTGTTTCATTTACACTTGAAAATCTTGGGCAGGAACTTCAAGTGTAGGGTTGGTGGTACTTCAAGCATTAATTTAAATAAGAAGGTCCCGTGGCCATCTTCTTTTCAGACGCCTCGGATTATCATTGTTGAGGATAAGAGATTAAGAACTAATTGGCTAGGATGGATAAGGAGTTAGGAGTGAAAAGACGCATATTTGTTTTGGGCCAAATCTGCAACGAATGGGATGTTAAGGTCTTTGTGGATGGGTTTTTTGTAACGTAATAAGGAGCATCAAGGTTTTACATAGGATTTGAAGCGGGAGGAATTTGATGGTTTGGTAGAGCCCCAGAGCTCAATTTAAAAAAGTTGATGAAGATTTTAAGTTACGAAAATGTTTTATAAAATTTCAAAGGCCTGCTGATTCTAACTTGTTCTGCTTTTGGTTTGGGCGGCGCTCTTGTTTTATTATTGTACGTCTTTTTTGTCCCTTTTCTTTTTAATGTATAATATTCATTTATTATTTTCATTTAACGATACGTGAATAAATAGAATAGTGAGCAAATAGAAATTAGAAGTATTATACCGTAACAATAAAAATATCAGTTAAGACTTGTCGAAGCAGTAATATTGTCTCGATGAATGGAGATTCATGGAAGCATAAGGAGTATGCTTATAATTTTCAACCAGAAACAAGTAAAGAACGGTACAGGAAGAAAGAAAGTAGAGCCAGGACGAAGAAGAAATGGCACAAAACGGTGTGGGTTCTCATCGACAATGCCTAAAAAGATCTGTCCACTGAGGCGAGACCCTTCGTTATAGTGGCTAGCCAAATCAGGAGCTTTAATTGTTTCCGTTAGGCGGATTGGAATGACCTTAGTTCTCCTCCAAGAAAATACTGTTTGAGTGGTTTATAATAAATAAAATATCATTATACTTATATATATAATAGCAACAGTAAATATATAATCTTTCATTATTACCGATTAAAAGCATCCTCAGGACCAATAGTAAGTTGACCAGAGATATCACATCTCACTTCAGCAAGTTAACAAAGTGAGACCATCCAAATAACACACGAAGTCTTTGAAATCGTTTTCCGAACAACTCGAGGTAATAAACAACGCTCTAGTAAAAATAATTAATTGCTTTAATATTTCAAAATTAACAAACATTAAACATTTACAAGAGGTACTTTTCTTGATTTTTGATTATCAAAATCATAAATGACTTTTTAAAAGTCTGTTTAAGTATATCAATGTTTATCGACAAGTAATACCATTTATTAAAGCAGTTGTACTTTACAGTTTAATCTAAAAACTATGTATAATTACCAGCCAAAATTGATGAGTCTGCCAAGTATAGGTAGGGGGAATAATAAATGACGACTGTTTCAGAGCGTTAAAAAAATTAATTTTTCATTCTAAGCTCTATATCTTAAAAACTACCAACAAAACTACCAACTAGAAAACCTAAGAGAACATACTTTAAAGTACAGTAAATTTTCTGGAATATTAGCCCTAATAGAGCTATTTACGTTTAATGGTTCTCGAGATATAGCTTTGTAAAAAGCAACATTTTCATAAAAATTTACTGAAAGATTAGTAGTTAGTGAATTTATTTTGAGAAATCTATATCTCAGGAACTATCTGACGTATAAATATCTATTAGTACTCAAATTAAAGCTAGTTAAATGTACTACAAAGTAGTTTATAACGTTTATTTTCGTATGAGTAGTAGTTTTCATGATATATAGCGAAATAAATTCACAAAACGTTAAATTCTAAATGTTCGGATAAAATGTTTGATTTTTGAAAAATATATCTCTAGATCAATAAGACGTACATATGTCTACGATCACTCAAAATGAAGAAAACTTGACTTGCTATTAAGTAGTAATATGAATGTAAATTCTGCACATGAAAATTTGTCCAAAAAACTATAAATTAATTTATTTTAGCAAATATCATGAAAACTACTACTTCTATCAGGATAAACTTCATAAACTATTTTATAGTCCATTAAAATAGCTTTAATTTGAGTGCTAATAGACATCTGATCTTTCAGTACGTTGTGTACAACATTTTTATCAAATGTTGCTTTTTAAAAAGCTATATTTCCAGAAATATTAAACGTAAGTAGCTCTACCAGGGCTCATACTTTAGCAAATTTACTCTACTTTAAATGACATTCTCTTAAGTTTTCTATTGTTGATGGCAGTTTTAAAGATATAGATCTCCGAATGAAAAATTATTTTTTGTTAACGTTTTGAAACAGCCACCATTTTTTATTCCCCCAAACCTATACATGGCAGACTCAACAATTTTGACTATTAATTATACATAGTTTTCATTAAAGTAATCAATAATTGGAGTGAACTAACTGCCTAGGAGAATGTGAAAATGAAATAACTTTTTTCTTCTCAGGGCAAAGGATAACTAATGAAGGGAATATTTTTTCTCATTTTATTAAGAATTATTTTCCAAAACACATCTTGATTGTGAAAACTAACAGCTGAAGAAACTGGTAACAGGGAATTTTATTCATTAACTAGTATTATTGTTCATTAGGGAGCCCCTTGGATCATAGGGCCCAGTAGGACTTTAGTGTCCTGTTAGAAATAATCTTGCATATCTTAGTGGAAGGACATAACGTCATTAATTTAAAAAATATCATTCAGATAATAATAAGAGTTTAAGCCCGAACCAGATATCAATCCTTCCATTATAAACTCCCTAACCACACAAAACTAGTTTCTAACCTTACTCTTCCATTCCTGACAATTCTGCAAGGCACCAGTAAAGAAGATGGCCAGGAAACCTACTAATGTAAAAACGTCATTAGAATGCTACCAATGGATATTTTCTCTACACGTCCGTATCACTCCGTTATGAACTAAATTCACATTTACTGGATATATGTATAGATTAGATTATAGTTTTATTGGCGATCAACGAAAGTTTTATTCTGGGCGATCAACTTCTTCATTATAACGCCCTTTTTACTTTATTCATCTTCTTGTCTTTGATATTTTCAAGATGAATATTTCTAATGCAGAATGTTTTCTTTTAACGATTATTAACAATGTATGTACAGTTGCAAATTTAAATAACGATATGAAAATAATAAATGTATAATTCAATCTCGAAAATAAAGATGAACCTCTCAATTCTATAATAAACTACAAGTACCATATTTACATTAACTATTCAGAAATTAATAAATAAATATTTTTTGGAATTATGAAAATCTTTATTATTAATATGTAATAATTATTGTTAATATATAATAATGTATTACGCATAGTACGTTGCCGTAGTCGCGGAGTGTGTTGAGGTGTCACATTAGCATCGTCGAGCCTGCATTGACATGTAAATACAGCTTTAATTAATCACCTTAAGAAAATACCATTAAAAAATTAAGATTTAATATTAAGTTTTAAAAGTTTCAACTGTATTGTCTACAGCCCATTCCATTCTTTATCACTATATATTCTATTCCCTACTTCATTCGTAGTTTTAATACCCTTCCAACCTTCAAATCCCGTATCTTCGACCACCTTCTGTCTACCCAATTCCGGAAGAATAACAATTGAATGTTTCAAACAAAGCTTATATATTTTCTGTACTTAATGTTTCAGAATTTCGTTTATTCTTGTAAATATGTATATTAGCAGAAATTGTACCTTTCCATTTATTATTTTTAGTTTAATTATGTTTGATCTTTATCATTTTTGTTTTCTATAATTTTAATAATAATAATCTAAAATTCGGAGGTGTTTGCCATCTTATGTTTTATGATATAACATATTGTTTTACTTTATTTGTTCTATTCTTATTTTATATATTCTGTTAATTATTGTTGTTCATTTTATTTTTTTCAAATTCATTATTTTATTATGTTTTATGATGTTTTTTGATTTCATTCTTATTTTGTATTTCACTCTAAGGCTCTAAAGCCTAATTCTGACGCCTTTATATTATTCTAAAGGGATCAATCCAAGAATAAATAAAGAATATTATTATTATTATATAGTATAGTAGTAAGTACTGTGATTTTGAAAAAAAAATCGAAATCCAGTTTTCGAAGGAAATATTCGTTTTGATGTTCACTCAGTCCAAATAACCAAGTCATGCATAATGGTCTCTGAGGTCAACCCAGCTCGAAAAAGAAAACTTGGGTTGAGACATCAACCTTTTCGATAAAATCGCCTGAATTTATGACTTTAAATTGCCACTTTATGGAATCGATATTTCATTTTTTTTGAGTCCAAAACTCGTCGTTACGTCCATGAACAATTCATTGGTTTTAAATTAGTTTGGTCAATTTATCTTTGAAATAGTATGATGGGTAGCTCATTGTTAAGGCACTGTACAAGAAACTACAAGGACTCGGATCCGAGTCCGGCTGTGGCAGACAATTATTATCTGTTTCACTTAAACCGTGAGCGAGCTCTGTAGGTTCTGGAGCCCCCTGGAGTCCACCCATCCTAATAAAGACCCTGGCGGTCGAGCGTCTTTCTGACTAAATCACCTCCTTGGACAACCGTTGGTCTAGTAACAATACTTCCTTACAAAGTACAGCCTACCCTTCATGAAATGTAGCGGTACAGATTTTTTATTTTTTTAATATTACAATAATTCATCATCAAATATAATCGTAGAATTATTTCGAATTCGTTAAGAATATTGTTTTTTCAAGCCACATCCATATGAATTATAAAAGGTTTCACAACACACTACATTGGCATTACAATAAATTTATACGACAGATGACATCCCTGAAGTAACTCGGCGTAGACTAAGAAGGAGTTGGATACGGAACCTCAAGGGTACTGTCTTCCTCATGCCAACTCATGCTATGCCTGAATAGCATATAGTTCATTTGCAGGTTGTAAACTAGATTTACAGATACAAATAAAAAAATGATAAAAGAAAATACATTGTTTTTTCCTCTCAACCCAAAATGTAAGAGGTTGAGAAGCTAGATGTTGGATCCAGTTTTATTGTCAGACAATTATTGTATCATTGCATGATATCGTTATATTGGAAAACACTATAACCTAGTTTCTCCAAGTCCAGAAAAGGGGATGCGGAAAAGGTGAAAACAAGAAGAAATCAACCAGGAAAATAGCCTCTACTAGGTCACGGTAAAAGACCATGTTCCATTTATTTAAATCCGAATAAAAAGTTAACTGTGGTTAACTAAAAGTTTTCAAAAAGAAAAAAAAATCCATTTAATTGTAATAGTTATTTTTAATATCCATCCTTATAATACATTTTTAAGTGAGAGATGCATCTTTAAGTTTTCGTAAGTCACTTAGCTTTTGGGAGGATGTCATATTCTCTGATAAAAGATAATATATTATTATAAATATAATATGTAATATATTTAACTTACATATTGCCATGACCTCTTGCTCTACAGTATCCTTTAATAATACCCCACTTATTCCTGTCGTACAGATCCGTTACTTAGGACTACATCTCGACAAACGA
>NW_027108734.1:641902-674758 GCF_000696795.3 Halyomorpha halys | reverse complement strand
TTTCTGCCATTTCAAATTACATTAATTAGTAATAATATTTAAAAAAATTCAGATGAGACAATTAATTGTAAATATAAATAAAAAACTGACCCCTAATAGTAAAATGGAACCAACCTCATATAGTTACTATTTAAAAAAAAATCGCTATTCTATCATTGTTCTATACAAATTTTTGAAGAGGAATACAGATTTATTCAAGCAAGATTCAACTTTTTCCAAAACAAATTCAACCTTTTTTATTTCAAAATCTTTCATTTCAAATTTAACCTTTCTCGATTTCAACAACTTTATCTAAATCATGTATTCATAATAATGTTATTTTAATAATTATTTTTTTAAACACCATGGTTTGTTGTTATATGGTATTGGAAATACTCGAAATAAAAGGTATCAGTTAAATAATAGAAGATTGTACTAAGAAATGTTTTACAAATAAAAAAAAAAGAAAGAAATGTTTTGTTATATAATGATTTTATCATTGTACCCTTAAAATATAACCAATGTGTACATAATGTGACTAAATTTGATTCATAATAAAGTGTTTGATTATGTTCATTTTCTATATCCTTTTTTTTTTTTGTATATATTTCAAGAGAGATTTATTTATTTTTATGTGTTTTTTTCTCATTTATTTATTTATTGTTATTCTTATTTTAATATGAATGTGATCATTCATCACTATTACCTATTGCCCACAACGGTGTAGCAGATTGTAATATTTATCAATAAATAAATTATTAATATCATAAAGCAACGAAGGTAACAAAGTAAATTAAATAAAAATAAGAATATAAAAATTAAATCTTGTTTTAATATTATTTAATTTACTTTGTCTATTGTTGTATGAATTTTCTATTTTTTAAAAATAATATTTAACAACTCCTTAGTTTACTTATATTTCATTTTATCTATTTTCGTACTTTGTTACATCATTTTAGCAGTCTGTATCTTTTTTTAGCCCTGATGAACCTCTGTGAAGTGGCCTGAAATGTTGGATCAAAATAAATACTGTTTACTCAGTGAGAGGGTGAATATGAAATAAGATAAATTGGATTTAAAATGGAGAAGGTTGCATTAGGTCAGGAAATGGTTTGATTTGTTTTGGATATGCTATAATGTTAAATGAAAAAAAATAACAAATAAAACAGTATACTTCTAATAAAAACGTATTAAAAACCTATTTTATACAAAGATGGTATCACGATTTTTTTTTAATGCTGGCATATTCCATATCTTCAGAGTTCAGTATTGTCATATGTAATTTATACGTTGTATAAGCATGCAGTGGATGGTTAGATGTATTTTACAGTGTATGCAGTGAATAATTTAAGTAACGAAGATGCTTTATCCCATATTTTAAAAACTTTAGGGTATTTCACCTAAATGTTATCCAAATAAAACAAGATGAATTTATAAAGTAAAAAAACAAAAAAAAAAAAAAACAGAAAAATTACCCATTCCAATTTTAACATTATTTAAAGACTAATAAATTTATTTAACTATGTTCAAAATTAATTAATTATGTTAAGGTAGCCAGACAAAAGCTGCTATTTCTTCATGGTAAGCATTTCAAACAATAATTATTCCATAATTATAAAATCAATTAGTCTTCAAAAATCACACCTGACCAGAATTAAGGTTACCTAATTCATAGTGAATAGGTGAACCCTATTCGAAGGTCATCCCACACCACTCCACACCTTTGGTTCTTCCTTTGTCACTTGGCATTATAATGGAGGGGGCTGGGTCCGCTGAAGGCGGTCACAATATTGGCCCAGAAGCCACTGGCCAGGAGGTACGAGAACGGGGAGGGACCACTCCACTCGCAAAGGCTCTACTAACTCCAAGGACCTGGGTCCCAAATCCACAGATGATATAACAGAATAAGTAATTATCTACAAGCAGATTCTAACCAGCTTAGCTAATCAACTTTATTTTTATTCTTAGACGTACCAACAAAATTTGAACTTTGTCTCGTTCACAGTTACTTTAAATTTTACATTTGAATGTTGAATTTTACTCTATTTAATTTTCATACGACTATTAACTTAGAGCTTATTCTGTTTGTTTTTTTTTTTTGTTTTTTTAATGATTCTTACGTTTCGATTTCCTTGAACGATCTAGAAGTTAATGTGTTCTTTCTCGCTTTCTTCAAGAAATTAGCATTGCAATCATCTTTATGATATTAACTTTCACTATCATTTTTAACACATTAATTTTATAATAACATACTTATTTCATGCTCTGGTTAGTGTGATATACATGTATGAATGAACGAAAAACTAATTTAATTCATTTTTTTTCTTCTTAAGTATCCTCTTCAGATCCTTTTATGATCTTTACTATATGTTGTTACTTATGAAATAATAATCAATAATCGTTTATAAATAAAGAACCTCTGTTGTATTTTAACCACAACAATATAATAATAACTAAAGATCCGTTTAGCTCGTCAAAAGGCTTAGATTTTATGTATCTTGCACATCCAAGAAATTGCTCCATCTATTTCTACCGAACTAATCTAAAAACCTGGGTACGTCAGTCAAATTTATATGAGTTCTAAGTTACCTGCAAGCTGCAAGACATGTCTCAACAGTTTCAATCAAACCATGATATATCAATAAATCTTAGGGGCAATAATAAAACAGTTGAATATAAATTGAAAATAATATATTATTACTGATGAACACAATTTATAGCGACATAAGTAGGTAACTAACTGTAATGAGATTCGTGTCCGCCCTTTTAGGTACACAAGAGATATTTTTTAAGGCGCATCTACAAAAAAATACTAGTAAAGAACATGGAATCGTGAGACAAAAAGCACTTGGTACAGATCCGCCACGGTGCCAATCAGTACGGCTTTTTACTAACTACCAACATAAACTTCTCTTCCACGCTCTATATTATATTTAACAAAAAATATATAAAAACATATTATAAGGGTCTTAGTACCAACAATCCTCCTCTTACTAGGGATGGGATATCGATATCGATATTGCTATCCGATATCGATATCGACACCGATATCGATATTTTCTTTTCGATATCCCATCCCTACCTCTTACTAGTATACCAACAATAAAAATAAATGGGCTTTTAATTAAAGATCACTGGACATGTTTTGGAAATTTTTTCAGCAGCATACTTAGATAAAGGAGATTTAAGAATATAATTCAGAAGTTATATAGGTCTTGTAAGAATAGCTTTGACCTGGAATATTAATTAAATCTGTAACGCTACAACCTTAGTAAGGAAGTACTGTACTAGACCAACTGTTGTACAAGGAGGTCAGAATCACGCTCGATCGCCAGATTTTTAACCAATGAATGGTACCGACACTTTATGAGTCTGGGTGAACCCTGGATAGCTTCCAAAACCACGGAGAGACTCACAGCTACAGTAATAGAATAAATCTGTCACAGCAGGATTCGAATACACATCCTTGGAGTTAGTGGCAACTGCTTGCAACCACGCCAACCCCTAAATAAGCTAAATATATACTTTAATTTTAAAAACCCGAATAGTACTAATAATAATACTAGTATTATTTTTAAAATATAGTGATAGCTGTAATACCTGTAAAAGGTACATTGTGTTGAAACCAAAATATGAAAGGGAAAAAGAAGGAAAGGGAAAGAGAAAAAGGGGAAACGAAGGAAAAGAAGAAAAAAAATCATGGAAAAGAGAAAAAGAAGGGAAAAAAAGATAAAAGAACAGAAGAGATAAAACAAAAAAAAAAAGAAGAAAAAATCAAGTTCTAGTGTTATATATTACTAAGGTTTATAATTACTATAGAATATCTGGTTAGGATTAATTAAAAATATTGCTTGATTAGACTAAAATAAGTATGCTGTGCGAATGAAGTTGGGCAGCACAATCTTGTATTTTAATAAAGTTTTTCCTCCCTAGAGTGCTATCCACGGGTCGTTGCTCTACATGCCTATATCACTCCATTTTGATCACATAAAATTTACTTATTGTGTATTTATTTATGTACAGTTGTAAATAGCGATAAATAAATTTTAAAAAAGTCTTTATCCCGACATTTTAATGTTCGTAATCACTTTTCCTCTAAATTTTTATTCCGGCTATGCTCCTATACATTAATAAAACCAGATACAATTGTCTATAAGTAAATATTGTTTCCTGATACACATAAACCGACATTTTCAAAGCTCTGTCATTTTAATTTATTTATTAATTATTCATTTATTATTTATTAATTTAATTTATTTATTAATTTATTGCTCATACGCCAATTAAAGAGTGTGTTCTTAAAGAGAATTGTGTACGTTTCAGTACAAGTGGCATATCCAAGTCCTCTCGTGTGCCCAGTGTGATCCTTGGAATGCATACAATTTCACCTTTCTTATCTCGTGATTAAATATCAAACTGCTTTTTCATCAATCAAACTCGAGTTTTTTATTTTTTAACCTTATATATAAAATAAAATATTACACGGTGAAAATATGTAAAATATATTACTAATTTTTTTTTTATATAATAGAGAGATAAAAAAATGAGTATCAAAGAAAACTAATCTAATAATACCTACAACAATATCTGATATGAACCTCATCGAACTGCTTCGTTAGATAAATAATTTTTTACCGAGCTACATATCTCTGGAACTCCATTCCCTCTAACATACGTTATGTACCAACCCTTTCCTCGTTTAAAACCCTTCTATTCAACTACCTTTTATTTCAACGATCTAATCCAATATCCAGTTGGGTTTTTAATGAATTTATTTTTTTTCTTCTGTTATAATTAAGTGTCGCCAAACTATTTTTTGGTCAGTATAAGTAATTGTAAAATTAAAATTACCTTTGTAATTGTTCTAAAGGGACCTGGTCCCAAAATAATAAACTATTTTTCATTTAACTTTTACATTGTGATTTTTGTGCACTATCATGAATGATTGGTTGCACCGTAGGTCAATCATCTCACAGCTCCGCGTTTAATTTGTTTTTTAAATATACTGATATATGTATCACACGTACACCTATATATTTCCTAATCCGTATCATTTAATTTCTCAGATCCTTTTTATTGAGATTAAATGAACAATAGGATAGTAAACTATAAAAAATAGCATTAAAATAACATGAATCACATTAGAAAATTATATCCAGAATCTAATAAAAACATTATAATTACTTATAACTAATTGAACAGGAGAAAGATCATGGGATATAGCACTATTAGAAGAAAATAAAAAAGAAACCATACATTTATGTAATTATCAATATATTGGAAAAAAAAAATGGATTCCAATGAAATCCCTTAAGCGACCTGCCTATGAAGAACAATAAATTTCTCACAAACTGAATAAATTATAAATGGACGCCTGTCAGGAATACCCGCAGGATTATAATTCAGTGGGAATGTCGCTATATAAAAGTGGGACGTAACTCATGAAGGAAAGCAATATCCAACGGTCCGTAGATCTGACTCGAGATGTCTATGGGGTAAGAGTTCTCGTATCCAAGTATATGTTGAGTGTGCATCTTCTACGAGAATACAACACTATAAACAGTTTCTCGTAGCTGATTCTATTACTAAATAAATACACAAGACACATATAAAATCACAGCGATATGGAGGTGTGACACCAGTTGACTGAAAATTCCATAATTCAATAATATAACATAGTAATGTAATTATGTGATGCTATATTATAATACAATGACACAGTCATAAGCGAAATCATATGGATAATTTTTAAAGGGCTACATATTCATCGCATGTGCCGTTTTCGCACAACCAGCCAAGCACTGCAAAAAAACATATTTTTAGTTCTAAATACAATACAACCGATATTTTCCTCGACAAAATTCTTTTTCTATCTCTTTTTTTTTTTTTTTTTTTTTTTTTTTTACAATAACAAAATTGTTATTTCACGGAATTGTGACATACATTCTTACAATCAAATATTTTAAAAATTGTATTATATAAAAAATTGCACTGTGAAAAAATTATATTGAAAAAGTATTATATTGCATCAAAAAATTTATTGCATAAAACTGGTATTTTTTATAAAAAATGTATAGTGTAAAAAACTGTATTTTATAAATTAAAAATAAATAATGTATTTTTCATTACAACGTTAATGAATAATTATAACCAGAGCGATACTATAATGGCTATGTTTCAAGTCTCTTTAGTGTCTATCTGTGCCCTATAATTATCTAATGTCTCTATTTTAAAAATTATATTATATGAAAAATTACACTGTGAAATATATTTATTGCATAAAAAAATTGATTACACAAAAATTTAATTTTTTTTAAAAATTGTATTTCCTAATAAATTATATTTAAAAATATTGTGTTGTACAGAAAAATGTCATAGCGTAAAAAACTGTATTTTATAAATTAAAAAAACATGTATATTTTATTACAGTGTTAATTGAGATAATTATTACCAGAGCGATAATTGCCTATCAACTTACACATATGTACGTACACCTTCAGAAGAAAGTCTAATTACTATGATTCAAGTCTCTTTAGTGTCTTCCTGTGCTCTTTAATTACTTAATGTCTCTATTTTATTCATAAGTTTTTATTGTTTTTTAATAAGTATGTCAGATGATGATCTTAATTTTTTTTTAAGTACTCTGATGAACTATTAAGAGGAATTTCTGGCTACTACTGAATATTTAAAATACTGTATACAGTTTTTATTTTATGAGAAAAATCAAAATACAATTTTGGAGTAAATAGACTATTGCTACAATTAAGAATAGCCGATGTCTTAGGAACCATATTATCGTACCTGCAAAGTTATAATTTTTCGTTATTTTTTTTTTTAAATATCTGAAGGCTTAGGTCATTTTACACTAGTGCAATAAATTGAGGGGACGCACTCAATTTATTGCACTAGTGTAAAATGACCTAACTCCATCATATAGAACGTAATCATAACTTGAATGGTTGAAATTTAAATGACAAAATGTTCTGATCCACAAAAAAATAAATCAAATACTCGAAAAATAATACCGAACCAGTTAATATAAAGCCCACTTTACTCGACTAATTCAAAACATGCCCAAATATTTTATAATCTATATAGGATCAAAATCAGACCAATCAACAGCATCATCGTTTGTAACTAATGACTCAACGTTCAAAATTAAACTCCACAAACTGTGCAACATATTCACTGCCGAACTAAATGCAATAGCAGCAGCACTTCTGTTTGTCTTTGAACCACAACAACATAACAATAATTTCAGACTCATTAAGCTCGACGAAAGGTTTAGATTGTATGTATCCAGAGCATCCGAAAATTTCCTGCATCTATTTTTACTTAAACACTTTACACAACATGGGTATGTCAGTTACATTTATATGAGTTCCAAGCCATGTGAGAATCGCAGAGAATGAACTGGCTTCGCGCTTCCGGAACGGAGTAAAGCAATTTTAACTCCATCAGAGATGAGCAGGCCTCTTAGAATGAAAGTTAAAGATAAATGGCAATCTTTGTGGAATGAAAGCCCAATGAGTAAGTTAAAAATTATTAAAAAGGATGTCAAGCCCTGGGGTACCTCCAGTCGCAAATGCCGCAGAGAGGAGGTTGTACTGACCAGGCTAAGAACAAGTCACACGAGGCTCACACACTCCTATCTTATTTCAAAAGAAACGCCTCCGAACTGCCTGTATTGCAACAAAAATCTAACAATAAGCCATATTTTCCAACAATGCCCATATTTCACAACACACCTCAATGGCTTAGGACCAAGATAACTCAAAAACCTTTGGAGACGATGATTAAACAATAAAATTAGTGTTTCAGTTTTTAAAATCAAAACATATACTGACAAAAATATAACATTGTACGGAAGAAAAAATAAATAAATAATCAAATTAAAAAATAAAATAAAATCAAACAAATATAAGCAAAATTAAATAAAATATAAATGGCGTTGATGACCAATGAAGTTTGGCGCCACTAAACAAAAACAAACAAAGAAGCTTAAGTAAAAAGTACAAAAGAAGCTTAATATTCCAAAACCAAGACAGTCGCGTCAAAAAGTTCCATTATGAAATTCTCAATACTCTTGAAAGTAAACAGGACGGATTACGCCAGCTTACATAGTTATTATAAATAAACTTACACTATTTCAAAAATAGTTTTAAAGCTTGCCAAAGAAAGAAGAACATTGAAGTTTGCCCTGGCTGGCCGAAGCACCGCTACTTGATGAACACAGTCTAATTATGTCACACTATAGTACAAGAACCAGGAAGAAAAAAAGGCAGTTATCACACCCCAATTTTTGATTACTTTAATGAAAACTATGTATAATTACTAGTCAAAATTGATGAGTCTGCCAAGTATAGGTAGAGGGAATAAAAAATGGCGACTGTTTCAAAACCCTAAAAAAACATTAATTTTTCATTCAGAGCACTATATCTTAAAAACTACCAACAACACTAAAAAATCTAAAAGTAAATTATTTAAAGAAGAGTAAATTTGCTGAAATATTAGCCCTAAAAGAGCTATTTACGTCAAATAGTTCTCCAAAACTAGCTTTTTAAAAAGCAAAATTTCTTAAAAATCTACTGAAAGATTAGTAGTTAGCTAATTTATTTTTAGAAATATATATCTCTGGAACTATAAGACGTACAGGTGTCTATTAGCACTCAAATTAAAGCTAGTTTAATGGACTATAAAGAGGTTTATGACCTTTACCTTCGTAGTTTTCATGATATTTGCTAAAACAAATTGATTTATAGTTGTTCGGACAATAAGTTTGATTTATGAAAAAAATCATTTCAGAAACCATTGGATGTACAAATTTCTGCCAGCGCTCAAATTAAAGCTAGTTAAATTTACTACAATGTATGTTACTATGTTTATCTTTGTAGGAGTAGTAGTTTTTATGATATTTGACAAAATAAACTCACAAAATGTTAATTTATAGTTGTTCGTATAAAATGTTGGATTTTTAAAAAATATATCTCTAGATTCAGAAGATTGTTCATAACATACATATGTCTGCCACCACTCAAAATAAAGGAAATTTAACTTACTATAAAGTAGTTTATGGCACTTATCTTCGTTGGGGTAGTAGTTTTTATGATATTCAAATATGAATATAAATTTGGTAGATGAAAATTTTTCTCATATTTCAGCAAATATGCTCTTCTTTAAATGACGTTATCTTAGGTTTGCTTGTGTTGTTCCTACTTTTTGAAATATAGAGCTCCGAATGAAAAATTAGTTTTTTTTTAACCCTTTGAAACAGTCGCCATTTTTTCATTCCCCCTACCTATACATGGCCGACTCATCAATTTTGACTAGTAATTATACATAGTTTTTATTAAAGTAATCAAAGATTGGGGTGAGAAACTGCCTTTTTTTCTTCCAGGCTCTTGTACTATAACAACTATCAGTCAAATACAGACAGTAATCAAGCAAATATAAGTTAACACAATTTTAGTGGCTGCCACAGCTGTCACTATCACTATTACTGTCTCCATGGAAACTCCTCTTTAGCTATAAAGTTAGGATGCGTGCGACAGTAAGAGAAGCGACTAACTGTCCCCAGGGCAGTACCCCAGCCGCCGTTAGAGAAGTTCTTTCTAACCTCTTTTCTTATGGCTGTCTGGTCTAGTACAGCTTAAGTTTGGTCATGGTCACACAATCGTCTTCGGTCGGTAGGCGGTGGTCAGCAAGCCGGTGAGAGAGAAAAAATCAAACACCTTATAACTTCGTCTTCCAATAAAGCTGAAGAATAATGTCTTTATTAAATAAAACAGATAAACGTTGAGTAGTATTATTTTGGTAGGGCGCGCATTACACAAATTTCATTTAAAATAAAAACTGATATTTCAGGATTTCTCGAGATGAAAATATCCAATATCAACTTTTTGTTCTGTAAAGAATACAACACTTACGACTTTTCGTTATTGAGCCACGCTGTTTACACACACACATGAGCGCGCGCGTTAACAAAGTCCATTTTGGATACAGGGGACCTAAAAACGTTTATTTTCTATAAATTCTATATATAGATATGTGAAAGTAAGACCATGTAATCAATATCATTAATCGACACATTATAATTAATAAATAAACAAAAAAAAATTGGTATACTAATTAAATATCGCTGGTCCGTAATAACAATGGAATTATTAAAATTTTTGAAATTTATATTGTTAGGGGACTCAAAAAGGCATTTAATAGATGATTTAAGAGAAGTCAACACAATTATATTTAAAAATTTTATTGTACAAAAAACTGTACTGTATACAAATTATATGGTTTAAAAAAAAAAATTGTATAAACAATTTTATTGTAAAAAAAATTTTAATACATAAAAAAAATTCTATTTCATAATAAATTATATTTTAAAATATTGCGGTATATAGTATATTCCATTGTGTAAAATACTATGTTTGAAATGTGTATTTTAGGCAATGAATGAATGAAAATCAATTTTTATTCTGGGACAATTGGCCCCACAGTTTTAACAGACTTTGGCTACATTGACTTTTGAACTTAATTAGATGGATCTATAACAATATTTAAATTAAATAAAATTTTAATAAAAATAATAATTTATCTAATATAATTTATAATGTTTCGTATTATTCACAAGTTCACGGAAGTTTGATAGTCTAGGAGATGGATATATAGTTAATGTTTGAATGAGGTTAACGAGGAAGCTTTACGGATGGATGTGGGTAAGGAATTCCAAAATGATGCAGCTTGGACAGCAAAATATTTTTCAAAGGAGGCAGTTCTGTAGGTAGGGATATAGAGATCGGTAGGTTAGGATCTTGTTTTTAATAGGTGAATGGATATAGGGTAAGAAGGTGAATAAAGTAGAAAGGTTTTTTGGTTATTAGGGTTTGATATATAAATGTGCCAAGGAGGTATTGTCTCCTGATACTGGGATAGAGCTATAGGAATACCGAAAATGAATCTTATAAAACAGTTCATTTGTCTTCTTAGTCTATTTTCTTGTTCAATGGATAGTCCTCCATGTACTAGGCGTCTGTTGTCGAAATGCAGGAGAATAAAGGAGTGTATTAGGAGGTGACAGGTACCGAGGAAATGAATCACGGGATTTTAGGAGCTGTTTAAGGATTGGGATGGTTTTTCGGATAATTTGGGAAATGTTGTTATTCCATGTTAAGTGCTGATCAAAAGAGACTCCTAGGTTTTTTTGTACGGTGTTATGAAACTGGATAGGTATGTTTTTGAGGTATTATAATGGATTGTAAGAACGGGAATTATTAATTCAATAACTGGAAGTCGAGATTTTCACGATCCCAATACATTCTCTTGCTATATATTTCATAAATAGATAAGTGTTGGCGGGCTCAAAATGTATTTATTAAATGTTTGTAAGTCGACATAATTATATGAAAAAATTCGCGGAGGGAAGAATTTTGAAAGATCAGTTATGTCGGTTTACGAACATCAAGTGAATCCCTTTTTGAGACCGAAAACGCTATAAAATCAGTTTCATAAAATTTTTCAGTTGTGCCTTTATTCTTCTTGAGCAGCAATATATATAATTCACTATTTGTATTTAAAATTAAAAACACTTAATCATTCTTGTAACGTATTTTTTAATTCGTAGTTTGGCCGTTCTCGGCGCAGAATGCCACTTGGCGGTTAGATTTCAAGCTAGTAGGTTCGTTTTATTCTCTTCCCTCCCCCCTATCTTTATTTTACCACTCCTTCTTTTCTCAATTTTCCTTACCCACGTCATTAGTTATGTTCACCATATATTATTGTTGTTTTCAAATTTTTTTTTCTATTCATTTCTTTTGTTAAGCTTTACTTATATTTTGTCTCTTTATCAATTATTATGGTTACATGAATTTTCTTTCTCTCAATTTTATTTTTCTTTCTATATTTTAATTTTTAAATAATTAATAACTAATATATTCATATTTCTTTGCATTATTTAACTTAATTTTTATTTTATTTCCTTAAGTATGTTATTTTCTACTTCTCTCATCACTTTATTTTATTAATTCCATTCTGTGAAATTATTCACTTTATGTCATTCTGTTTATATTTTATTTTTTATTTTCTATATCCATTGGTTGTTATCTTGTTCTATTCTTAGTCCTGATGAAGGCTAGAAACTCTAGTCGAAACGTTGGCACGATTAAATATGTTACATCAACTTATTTGTGTTTCATTTTGACCGCACCCCCAACCATCTTATCCTCGTATTTGTATTTAAAGTTTAATTTTTTTGTTTCTTTGTAACACAGCAGTTTTATTTTTTTTTTTATAAAGCGAAAAATACAGCGCTAAAATAAGAGCTAAAGTTGTGAGAAACATGGACAAGGCGAATTGTACAAAACCAGTGTTTTTCCCACAATTTTCTAAAGAAAGAAGTACATCGGTAATGCTCCCAACTCACCACCAGCTTCATTTCACCAAACCGAATCGATGATAGGCCCAAAGCTCTAAGGCATCAAACTAGACATTAACTCTCTATCGACTTTATATCAGATGTAAAATATAACAGATGCATACATGTATGCCATTATTCATAGAAGTATACCTCCTAAGGAAGTATAAGTATTAAATTAAATATTTATTTCAAAAGCATAGTAAAAAAGGAACAAAAAATAGTTTTCAACTACGCATTTCCCGAAGTTTCGAAACCACTTTGCAAGTCTCCATCAGGACTGTTGTGTTGACAGCAATAGAACAACAAGTAGGGCGAAACGAAGCCAAATAAATAGTTGAAAGCTATTTTTTGTTCGTTTTGAGCGTACCACCAATCTCTTCTTTCATATTCAGTTACGGTCAATCAGTTTTCTGTAAGTTTTTTAAATTAGTATGTATATCTACACATTCCCATATATGTATAGGTTCATAAACACAATCTTATATATGATTGACTAGGAAGAAGAATGAGTAACTGATATTAAATAATAAAAATAATTCATTACCTACTAAATATAATAAATTTCTATTTCTGACATTATTCAAGTGACTAATTTATAATTTAAAATTTACTATTTTTGTCAGCACATGCACATACTATATGTAACTATACTTACCAGTACAGTGAGGGTTCATATTATGTTTAAATAAGTATCCACGATCACTTACCTGGAACACAAAAAAAAACATTAAAATTTAAATCTGGACCGCAGTAACCAATGAGAGGACAGGGTTGTGCAAGTTGGTGATTTGGTCAAAATCCTGCTCGACTGCCTGATTTTACCCAATTAAGGATACCCACTTTATGAGGATGGGTGGATCCTGGAAGGCTACCGGACCAACAGGGTTGACTCACGGATACAGTAATAGAATAAATAAGTATCTGAAGAAGCTAGATTTGAACGTGGGTCCCTAGGTGTTAGTAGCACAGTTGTCACTGAGTCACCCCCAATTTAGAAGATAAAAGATAAAATATCGGTATTTCAGAAAATATTTGTCTGAAACCGTTAAATGACGGTTAGGTTGTCTGCAGCCAATATAGATATCAGGCCTTATCTACTTTGAACAATTTTGTTTAAGTTTTTTAATTGTTTAACCAACCGACCTTCTAGACCTCCTTCATTTAATTTAATTTATTTTTTATTTATTAATTATTCTAAATATCGGTCTTCGATAGTAAAGTTTCAATATCGATACATTAAAAAACCGATTTCATTAATTTTTTTTTAATTTAATATATTCTTAAAATTCTTTGATATATATATTTTCAATATGCCTAATTGATAATGTTTGCATCCTTCTTAGTGTTGTCAGTTTAACCGTTTTCAGGTAAAAAAAAATAGTATACAATTTTGCTTAAACGATTTCAAGACCTAACTCTTTTCTTTACTTAACTCTTTGAGAATTTTATCATAAGTCTAAAAACTTTCGCAAACTTTATTTAATAATTTCAGCTGTTCATTATGTTTTTGTGGTGCTGAAAATGTATTTAAACAATCAAAAATATATTTTATTATATATCAAAACTAAATATTAAAACCCTAAAAATACCTATTAAAATCTGATTTGGGTCATTTTAGACCCCAAGAACTATAAAAGCTTTTTATGATTTATGTGATACAATACTGATGTTATATGCCAGGTATTAAAATTTTACAAGATGGAAGAAGGCGGAATTTTCGATTTCAGCATACCTAGAATACAATGAGATCAGCAAAAATCATCAAATAAAAATTTATGGTTGAGAACTATGTGATTTATTTATAAATTCTAATCCATCCAGTTAGGCGGAAAATCTTTAGCCCATTGTTGAGCGTGATGAAGATTGCTATGAAACTATTGGCCTATTCAAGGCCTTAGAAAACCCACGTTGGGAATCATTGAGGTCTCACTGCGATGATACGCTGGAGGATCCATTTCGAGGTGGAACATCTGCAGGACCGTAACGTAAGATCATCATTACTTCATATCAGCTACACCTCCCTCCCCCCGCAATCTCTTAACCGTTTCCCCAGTCATCCGGGGTAATCGAGGGCTCAATGAAAAAGAAGTGATGAGGCTAGCGAGCATAATTTAAAGGCGAAAAACACTTTCCAGGGAAGAATGAGCTCATCTAGCTGAAAATGAAATGCTGAACTGTAATATTTCTTATCCTCGGCGGTTAGACAGGCTAATTCAATGGGACCAAGAAATAGAAAAAAAAGAGGAAACGCTAAATGACCATAGGTCAGAAAATACAGTCAATTGGTACAGAATTTTTTTTTTATTATATCTACAACCTATTCTAAACATGGTAGGTGGTCAAGTTTTCATAACGAGGGACCGTCACAGAAATAAAAGTCGACCCTTTCTCTGGCCAGATTCAAACCGGTACCGCTGCGGTCACGTTATAGTCCATGGTGATAGTGACAGCTGTGGCAGCCACTAACATTGTGTTGACTTATATTCGCTTCATTACTGTCTGTAATTGACTGATAGTTGTTATAGTACAAGAGTCGGGAAGAAAAAAAGGCAGTTATCTCATCCCAATTTTTTATTACTTTAATGAAAACTACGTATAATTACTAGTCAAAATTGATGTAAAGTATAGGTAGGGGGATAAAAAATGGCGGCTGTTTAAAAACCTTTAAAAAAACACAAATTTTTCATTCGGAGCTCTATATCTTAAAAACTACCAACAATACAAGAAAATCTAAGAGAACATTATTTAAAGAAGAGTAAATTTGCTGAAATATTAGCCCTAAAAGAGCTATTTACGTCCAATAATTCTCGAAATATAGTTTTTTAAAAAGCAAAATTTCTTAAAAATCTACTGAAAGATAGAAGTTAATTTATTTACGTTGAGAATTCTATATCTAAGGAACTATGTGACGTACAGATGTCTGTTAGCACTCAAATTAAAGCTAGTTTAATGGACTATTAAGAAGTTTAGGAACTTTACCTTCGTAGGAATAGTAGTTTTCATGATATTTGCTAAAATAAAATCACAAAATGTTAATTTCTAGTTGTTCGTAAAAAATGTTGGATTTTTGAAAAAATATATCTCTAGATCTATAAGACGCACATATGTCTGCCAACACTCAAAATAAAGGAAATTTAACATGGTATTTTATGACACTTATCTTCGTAGAGGTGGTTTACATATGAATATGAATTTGCTAAATGAAAATTTGTCCGAACAACAATAAATGAATTTATTTTAGCAAATTTCATGTAAAATATTATTCCTACGAAGATAAACATCATAAACTACTTTATAGCTCATTAAACTAGCCATAATTTGAGTGCTAATAGGCATCTGCACGTCAAATGGTTTTTGAGATATAAATTTTTCAAAATAAATTCACTAACTACTAATCTTTCAGTACGTCCCATACAGCATTTTTATGAAATGTAGCTTTTTAAAAAGCTATATCTCGAAAACTATTTCACGTAAATAACTCCTTTATTTATAATCTTTAAATTTCTTTCTTGAGACTGGCAATTGTTTACTAAATAATTCAAAAACACTATCCAAAATTATAGTCTCAAAACATTTATTTCATTCACACGTCCAATGTGGACGTGTGAATGAAATAAATGTTTTGAGACTATAATTTTGGATAGTGTTTTTGAATTATTTAGTAAATAACTCCCTTAGGGCTCATATTTCAGTAAATATGCTCTTCTTTAAATGACGTTCTCTTAGGTTTGCCTGTGTTGTTCCTAATTTTTAAGATATAGAGCTTCGAATGAAAAATTATTTTTTTTATCGTTTTGAAACACCCGCCATTTTTTATTCCCCTACCTTTACTTGGCAGACTCATCAATTTTGGCTAGTAATTATACGTATCTTTCATTAAAGTAATCAAAACTTGGGGTGAAATAACCGCCTTTTTTCTCCTCTTGGGCTCTTGTACTATTAGTGCTTTAACTCGGCAATGAACGGTACTAACTTTACCCTTACTGAATTACTGAAATGATATATAATTAAAACTAATATTTCTCTAATCCACTACTAACCGACATGAAGGCATCGCGGTTTCAGCTCCCAGAAATGATTTTTGAATTACTTCAAAAAAATAATAAAAATAAATTTCTAAAATTCAAGAAAAATCAAACGACTTTCATAACCACTGGTAGCCCATATCAAGACTAATACAATAATTCCTTTCATTATCTTTATTAAAATTAATCCTTTTTTATTTTTATTGTATTTTTTTTTAATACTACTTTTTATTTATTGATAGATATTACAATCTTCTACACAGTTGTGGGCAATAGGTAATGGTGATGGATGATCTCATACGTACTAAAATAAAAAAAAAACTTTCTTAAAATATATACAAACAGAAGAATAAACAAAACGAACATAATCAAACTATCTGTATGAAAAATAAATAAATAAAATAACATAATGATAAAATAATATAGTCTCTAGTCACATTTATATATATAATTTGACAATTTAATTATCTCTCTTGCCAGCTATAGTGGCATTCATTGTTGTGTAGCGGCCACTCACCATGAGCCATAGACAATGAGATATTGACTGACCAGTCTCTGCAAGCAGTTCTATGTTAGTTCTTATCTTCAAAGGCTCCGATCCGAGATAGCTTTTGAAATTGTCAAAACAAAAATTGGGTTGAAATTCTTTAAAAAAAAAAAAAAAAAGCTGCATAATCGGTCCATCCTCAAGAATAATCTAAATATTTAATAGCTTATTATATACTCATTTGTAACAATTATAACAACATTATCGCTAATAATATAACACACCTTCAAACATAAATTCTCAGCTCACATCAAAATTTAAATTTGTTTTGCAGTCTATTCTGACCAGGACATTAATTAAAGTCAGGACATTAATAAGTCAAACACACCCTATGAAAAAGTCAATTATTAGATAGTCATATTTATTATTAATAATTATTAGTTACCTATTTCTTTAAAACTTCATTAATTTTTAAAACTTTTAATTTTCAATTTATCCACACTATCACTACTATATAAACAAACTATTTATAACTTTCCACACACTCAGGTCAGTCTTGTTTTTAATTTAATTTCATTGCATTTTGGTCTTAATTTGTATTTATTTCAATTATTAAAGTTCATATTAAAATTAATTGTAAATAGTAAAAAAAATTTTTCCAATATTTTTCATAAATTTATTTATTTAAAATCTCTTTATGTAAAATTATGGTGTTATCAAAATCAAAATTATGTTGTTTTTTAGCTGCATGTTAAAAAATATACAGTTTTATTTGGTATATTCTATTCCCCAACAATTGTTTTGTTTAACCTATATAGATAGGTGGACAATTTAAACATTGAATTTTATATATCAATCCCGATTGACTTTTTATATCAATTTTATTCTTTAAATTGCTAATATAATTTTTAATTTTATTGTTAGGTCTATAACATAACGAGTATTCATCAACATCATAATCTATAAATAACCGTATTAATGACCTGGTCAGAATAGCCTGCAAAACAATTTTTAATTTTGATGTGAGGTGAGAATTTTTATTTCAAGGTATGTTATATTATTTTATTTTTTAAAATATTTATTTATTGCTATTTACAACTGTAGATCATAATACATTTAGTAAATCTGATCTAAGTTAAATTGGAGTATTACAGGCGTGTATAGAAACTATCCATTGGTAGCACTCTGACATTTTACATTAGCTGGTCTCGTGGCCATCTTCTTTTCAGGCACCTCGGAGGATTGTCAGGAATGGAAAAGGATGCAAGATTAGAAACTAGGGGGTTTGAGTGTTTAGAGAGTTTATAATGGAAGGAATGATATATATCGGTTACATAGGGAACATTAATGTCTTTATGTATAATTTTATTTGTGACAAAGTAAGGAGCATTGAGGATTTTACGAAGGATTCAATACGAGAGGAATTCGAAGGTTTAGTGGAGCCCCAAAGCTCAACTCCATATGTCCAGATTGGCCTTATTACAGTCATGTAGATCAGTCTTTAGTAATGTGTTGGAAGTTTAGACCGTTTGTCTAGTAAGTGCTGTAATAATCGAAATCGACGGGCAGTTTCTTGTCTTTTCAGTATTTTGTGAGGATTCCAGGTTAATCGTTTGTCCAAATGTAGTCTAAGGTAGCGGATCTGTTCGACAGGGGTAAGAGTAACATCATTAAATGAAACTGTAGAGCATTATATTATTAGTGATAATGTTGTTGTTATAATTGTTACAAATAAATATATAATAAGCTGTTAAATATTTAGATTGTCCTTGAGGATAGCCGACTATTGACTATTGAGGATTGGACTATTGATATAATAAAAAGTGTTGAGTCTATACAAGGATACAATTTGATTTATATAATAAATAAATACTAGTCTCAGGATTTTGAAAAAAAATTATATGTATAGTGTACAATTTTTTCTTATAACCATATCATTTAAATTCATGTACTTCACTAGTAATAAAATAATTCACCAATCAATACATATAAGGTGCAATAAAATTCATGGAATTTCCCCAAAGTGAACATTCTCTGCAACGGTGCCGTTGCGAACGGATACTAACGGTGCGAGCGCTGTGAGGTAGGTTATTTGATTAGTCTCCGGCTCGGACAGGGCGGTGAGCACTGGACCGGAGTCCTTCGCTGCCGTTCGCTGAGCAAATGGCATCGAGTCTTAGCACCGTTTTGCTCCGTTGATTGATTCTGATGATTCGGTATTTGGAAAATGGCCGGTGGTCATTTTTTTGTATGCTAATTTTTAACGATTTCAAAAATGTTATCACAGTCTATACAGCTGAAGTTCCAACTAATCCTAACACAATCCTCACTACTTACGCTGATCACACATGTCTGCTTACGGCCTTCGAAGATTGGTGTCGTAATTGGAGGATTAACATAAATACCAACGAATCCCCACCTTTACCCTTTATCGTCAACCTACTGACTGTCCCACAGTATATTTTAATAATGTTGCTCTTACCTTTGTAGAACAGATTCGCTACCTTGGACTACAACAAACCTGGAATCAACACGTCGATTCCGACTATTACAGCATTAACTAGACAAACGGTCTAAACTTCCAATTCATTACAAAATACTCATCTACATAATAATTATAAGGCCTATTTAGACATACGGAGTTGAGCTCTGGGGCTACTCGAAAACCTCGAATTCTCACGTATCCAATCCTTACCATCGAAAATCCTTTGGAAAATCCTCAATGCTACTTACTTTATCACAAATAAAATTATCAATATGTAACTTGATCTAGTCCGAACCAGATACAATGCCTTCCATTATAAACTCCTTAACCACCCAAACCAACTAGTTTTTAACCTTGCTTTTTCTTCCATTCCTGCGCCTCTGAGGCGCCTAAAAAGATGGCCACGAAACCTGCTAATGCAAAAACGTCATTACAAAAATCAAATTTACTGAATGTACAGTTGTAAATAGCAATAAAAAATAATTATCGTTCAGATTCCGGCGTGATATTTAAAACCGAACTTTTATTACTGCTCTTTTGCTTTTAACCTTTCACAGTGTGGTAAAATTACGAATTTTGGTTCAAAATTGTATAATTTTTTAATGTTCGGAAACACTTCTGCCTGTAATAAAAAAAAAAAGTTTTTAGTAAAAATTGATAAAAAATAAAATTTAATATAATTCACAAAACGATTTTTAGAACTGATGAAACATTAAACTCTGGTGCGTAGGATTGTGTGATCGTTCCAAAGTCGATGGAATACTGAATTCAAAACTAAACCATGTCCTCTTCTTCAGTTAAAATAATCTTATAAAACAGAGGAAGCAAAGCTAGTCATAGTCTGAGATATCTATGGTAGACTAAACAGATTGAACGCCTTACCCTGCCCGTGCTTGCCACGAGATAAGCTGAATGCTATATACACACTGCCAGTGGCTGTCACGGGATAAACTGTCCATACGTTAATAGTTGCATATCTGAAACATTTCATTTTTTTGTGCTTAGCTTTAGTTGCTTGTGTTATAACGTAATCTGGAATTATTTAGTGACAACACTAATAGCTTAGAAGAGTCTGTAGGAAGACTCCAATCTACGGTACTATCTTTGGATTACGTCCGCTTCAAAATAAAATCAAACAATCATAATAACAAACATCCATATCGCACTAGTATTTCTAAAGTGACACATCTCAAAAAGACAACTGACAATGTGACACTCTTGCCTATGGAGGGGGAATAGCATTAAGGCAGCAAGAGTGACACAAGTGCCCTCTGGCGGACAAGCTCTGAAGCTAGGTTGATACAGTTTTGATGATTCATAAAGATATATTTACCAATTTCTTTCATAGTCAAAACCGAAAAACACCGATTTTTGTGTTGTGTCACTTTAGAAATACTAGTGCGATATAGTCTCAACATGTTTATTTTATTATGTTACAGATCCAATAATAAGATTAAAAATTACTATAGCAAAATAGAAACTAAGAATCAAACAGGATTAATACGTAATGCAACATTTTTTGTTTCGTTCCTTCGTGGAATGAAATATTGATCGGACACGCAGAAATACAATATGTGCTCAGCCCTTCTTTTACCTGGGGTATTCTAACGTGAGTTTGTGTACTCTACTGTGTGCTGAGAGTCGCAAGCGTCAATAAGCACTTCAGTTATATGTTTAGCGTGAAGGGTCCCCTTTGCTGGTGGTGAATTATGATAGGTTTAGGCTGCAAAGCCCAAAGCCCTTCCCTCGGCGAGTACATCTCCCAAGGGGACAATTCCTTGCCACCTTCCAGGTCTTGGTGAATGGGCGAGTTCCCTGAACAGCGGGTTGGTGTAGACCTTTAGCTCACCAAATAATTTGATGTGCCTCCGGCCTATGTATTCCTGACCCTGGCCCTGTAACAGTATGCCTCCAAAGGTTTAAGTTCTGGAAGCTCTGCAGTTTTTAAAGAGTGCTCTTATATAGGTGTCGCAGAAGGGGTACACCGTAGAGCAGCTCCATGTCTGAAGTGTCCAGCAATATACATAGGAGAAACTAAACAATTATTAAAAGAAAGAAATATGTGATCAAAGAAATTGTCTAAAAAAATAAGGATTAAGTCCCAAATAAAACAGCATTAGTGCAACATGAATAAAAAAATAAACACAGTTTTGATTTAATACCTTCAAAGAAAAACGCTAGTAATTATTTATATAACAGAAAATATTAATTAGACGGTTAATTTCAAATCAGACACAAAAAACCTGAACCAGCATTATGCATAAATATTAAGCAAAATTAATTAGTGATCGGACTTCGACTTTTTCTGATTTTATAATTATGAAAAGTACACAGGCTAGATAGTAAAGATAATTATATAACATATAGTAAATTAAAATTATTTTTTCACATAAAATCTTTATATTCCAAAAGACGTAAAATAAAAAAAAAAAAACAGTCTTATTTTTCTTTTTTAAACTCGTAAATAATGACAGAACTTGTAAACTATTTTGGGCATTTACTGCTGAGACAATAGGGGCAGTATTTTTTTTTTTATTATTTATTTAATGTAATTTACAACTGTACAAAATAATACAATAGGTAAATATGTTGTATGTTTCATATACACTTGAAAATCTTGGGAAGGAACCACCCATTGTTGGTACTTCAAACATTAATTTAAATTAGAAGGTCCCGTGGCCATCTTCTTTTCAGACGCCTCGGAGGATTATCAGGGATTGTTAAGGATGAAAGATTAAAAATTAAAGGATCAGTATTAAATACAGTGAAAAGTTCAAAATTACAATAAAAGATACCCTGAGGTTAAACGTCACCTAAGAATTGTTTCCACATCCGTAAAGAAAGTTGGAAGGTTATCAACCCGAGTAAATTCTTACTTTCGAAGTCTCAGACATTAGGCCCCAAATGAGAAATTTCAAAGATAAAAATAACTAACATTAACAGCTTTTAT
This sequence comes from Halyomorpha halys, assembly GCF_000696795.3. Taxonomy (NCBI): domain Eukaryota; kingdom Metazoa; phylum Arthropoda; class Insecta; order Hemiptera; family Pentatomidae; genus Halyomorpha; species Halyomorpha halys. Next base: position 652,420 of record NW_027108734.1, on the reverse strand, counting down.
GTCTGGTGAGATTTACTTTCCTTTATTCCGACTTCACCATAAACTCGAAAAAGTATCTATTCAATCACTTTAAATATTTTAAATAATTTAAATTATAGGAATTTTTAAAAATATTTATTAATTTTTATAAGAATATTAATGTTATAATTTATTTCATTTTATTAGAATTATATCCTTAAGATTTATTATTTGTTACAGGATTTATTTTATTTCATTTTTTTTTCATTAGCTTTTATGTTGGTTTATTTATTTATCTTCTGTATATGATAATTCTGATTTTTGTTTAAACTTATAAATATGTAAATATACTAAATTTTTATTAAAAGTTAGTCACCTTATGATTCATAATATGATATATAGTTTTATTTTATTTGTCCTATTTTTATTTTATATATTCTGTTAATTGTTATTGTTTCTTTTTATCTAATCAAATTCATAATTATAATTATACTTATGGTGGTTCATAATTTAATTTTTATTTTGGAAATTTTGTATTTTACTCTAAGGCTCCAAAGCCTAATTCTGACGCCTGTAATATTATTCTAAAGAGATCAGTCCCAGGATGAATAAAGAATATTATTTTTATTATTATTATCTTTCTCAGCATACCCTAAAAATATCTGTCAAAGAAAGTACCAGTAACATTCTGTTAGAATATTATCAGAACTCCAATATAGAAATTTTGAAAGAAATTATAAATAAATTACTCTATGTTTTCATATAATTTATTTATACCTTAGTTATTCTTATGTAATACGAATTGTTGATAACGATTCAGAGATTTTTTATTGAAATGTGAACACATTTTGTAAAATTATTTTCATTCGTTTTTAAATGTGACTTTTAAATATTGGCAAAATAGATAAATGCATCAGGTGGCTAGATTAAGCAGCATGAATATATGCATATATTTAATCTGTTTAATGAATTAAATTAAATTAGGAGGTAATAAAAAAAAACACAGCATACTTATTAATCCATGATTTGTTATATAAACACTACCTATATATTTAAAAAGGAACAAAAAAATTTTTTTTTCTACTTTTTCTTTTTCCAAACAATAATCAACTATAACCTAAATACAATATATTTCAAATGTTTTTTTTTAGAGTTTTATTTTATTTTTTATTTATTTATGCTCTTATTCTTCTTCTTACCCAAAGTTATATAACGTATTCCTTATTCATTCTTTCCCTGTTCTCAACCCTATCTATTCCACACCCTCAAACCTCCTTTCTCCGGTGATCAGCAACACACGTTCAACCCGTTACACAAATGCAATGAAAATTAAAAGAAATTATCAATAAATATAAATAAATAGTCACAGCAGTAGAACAATTAAAAAACAAATAAACAAGTTAAAAAAAAAAAGAATGAATCAATTTTAAAAACAGATAAATAAGTGAAAATAAATAAGTTAAAACACAAATCAAAAGGTTTAAAAAAAAAAACTATATTTGAGGGAAATATAGCTCACCGTTTTGTGAAAATTATGACTTCTGTTTTTTTTTAATGTTCAGATGTAATCCCCATTTTGAAAAAATACTTGGATTTTTTTTTAAAGCTTCTTCTGGTCTATTAGTGATTGTGTTAACTCGATAAAAAATGAGTATACTACAGTGTCATCGGAAAAAAGGGTACATTAACACTTTTTATTTTAGGATTGTCTTATATGAATAAATTAATTAACCTTGGACTCATATTAAAGTAATTAGAGTGGAGTCCAGTATGGAAGTCTTAGTGGGATGGGTCCGGCCGGACTGAATAGCCTTTTTTTGTGTTATGATCTCTTGTTAGACTAACAAGTCCTACATTGACCAATCTACTCGCTATAATTGTCTGTTTGAAAATACAGAACCTGAACTCTCTCAGCTGAGATCAGCTTCTTGAGTCCTCGAATCGCCTGTATCAAAATTTGAATACTCTAGGTGTTAGGAAGTTTTGTAGTCGTCTTTTACATTATTATTATTTCATCCTGAATTTCAAATATTTTTAATATTATTAACTCTTCCAAGGTATTGCTAACGCAATGTTACTGCAAATGAGTAACCTATTAAGTGGATCATGGATATGTGAGAAACCTGTGTACATAGGCCCGATTACATATGCATTGAAATAACTCACTTACTGAAAACTTTGCAATTGAAATTAGATTTCTTAGATTTTCCCCAATATTATTCTCTATAATATGAACTTTGTGCCTCGATAACCTGTACAAATAAGACAATTATCAGGTTTGGACAGGTTGGAACAATTTTGTTTGAAAACGTTTGGATTTCCAGCGCACATGATTTTTCAGTACTATCAAAGGTTTTGAACGATTAACAAGTGAATATAATGTCGAAAGAAAGTATGATTCATAAAGAGCCGCAGAAAAATTAAAGTTATTGATGAATTGTGATAATGGAAAGTCTACCCTTAACGGAAGACGGTAAAGGAAAACTAAAATGAATACGATCAGTAGAGTATCCCGAATTTAAAAAATGTCTCAAAATGAATAAAGCAGGTGCAAAATGAAGAAAAAAAAATACATTTCAATAAGCAGTCCTATGACTAAATAGAAACTTCAAGAAATTGCAAGTAGGCTGAATCGTTGGAGGGACAATTTCGTTTTCAAAAATATTTGTGTTGAACAGATTCGATACTTAAGACTCCATTTTGCAAAGAGACTTACTTGGAATCCATACACAAGACTAAAACGACAAGAAACTGCTCGTAGATTCCGATTGCTACAAAAAATTAGTATACATTATTTGAGCTTTGGGGCTCTACTAAATCATCAAATTCCTCCCGCATCCAATCCTTACAATCCAAAATCCTACGTAAAATCCTTATCAGGACATGATGCTCCTTATCATTACAAATAAACTCGTCCTCAAAGACCTTAACATCCCATTCGTTGCAGATTTGGCCCAAACAGATATGCGTCTTTTCATTCCAAAATCCGTAGCCATCTATTATTCTTAATCTGTCATCCTCAACAATCCCTGATAATCCTCCGAGGCATCTGAAAAAAAATGGCTACGGGACCTTGTAATTTAAATTGATGCTTGAAGTACCACCAATAGGTGGTTCCTTCCTAAGATTTTCAATTGTAAATGTAACATACAACATATTTATTTATTGTATTTATTATTTATGCAATTGTAAATCACATTAAATAAATAAATTTTAATTGTATTAATAAAATTGTAGAGAAAGTAATGCTGTTGTCCACAGTGAATGTAATCAGTGCATTGAAGACCTTCCATCTTCATCACTTGATATTTCCCCTCATGCTAATGAATGCCAGGACCTTCTATAATTAATATAATTTGCATTGTAAATCAGCCTACTTAGAAATCTAAGTAAATAAAAAGCCCCTTTAAGTTACAAAATATCCTAGGTCTCTTCAGATCCCAGTTATACAGGTTACACTGTATATCAATAATATCGCTGCTCCTACTGTTAAGTATACATTGTTTTTTTTTTCATCCAAACCTATTTCGCGAAAATCCAGAAGGCATTGAATAATCGCAAGAGCTATTATAGAAGGATTCCAATTAGTGGGGAAGCGATCCCGCTTTCATTCCCCTAACGATAGCTAGATTTTCCCAGTACAAGGGGAAGACATACGTGATGGCCAACCGAGATCTTTGTCCGCGCCGCGCGTGTTATTCATAACTGGGCCACTCTTTGCTACGTGTCGTTCTCATTCCGCAGCCCTCTCTGCTCCGTTCGTTCTCTTTGTCGTTGGCGTTCCGTCCCTTCGGGTCCCGATCCTTCTTTGTTTACGTCCGTAATCGAGCCACGCTTCTTCGCCGTCGGACCTCCCGGCTGCCGTTTGTGGTTTCTAGGAAACTGCCATCTTAGGAGCATGAAGTCGAAATGAGATGTGTCGGATATTGAAATCACAAGATTCAAAACTATGGAAACTAAATTGGCGGATGGAAGGAGGCTCATAGAGGACACAAAAATTAATTATTTCTTAACTAATTTAATATATCTTTAATTTAATTGTTTGAGAGTGGTTTATATTAATAACACCAGCTACCATCAAATATAATTTACCCTTAACAGCTTATTTTAATTATCCAACATTTCGGCCCTTTGGCCATTATGAGGAGACAATCTAAAAATTATTTTTACATAATTACCATATTACTTTCTCATATAACACCAATATTTTTATTGACTATACCTCAACATACTTCAATTATTGAAATGTCAAAATTCATTTTAAAAATGTCTATCATTTGCCTGATAGACATTAACCTGCAAGTTAATAGTTTATTAATGGCCAATAAAAAATTTTGAGAGTAAAGTGGATCATAGTTGGTGTTATTATTAATTATTTAAAAAAAAGTTATTATATATAAATTCTGACCTTATAACAATACAAGATGGCTATACACAGACATTACGTGGCGTTACCTTTAATTACTGATTAAAATTATCCGATTCTTTAATAAAAATTCTAAATTATCACTAAAAAACAAACTGGTTCTAACAAACTATATATGCGCCCAATAATAACATATCTGGTTCCTGTCTACAGCTATCCCTGTGACTCTATCTAATATCTAAGATATTAGATGTCATTCAAAAACATTTATGAATGTAGTAAAAAATTATCTTCGTTATACCAGCATTTAAATATGTAGTCTGACCAGTAACCGACGATTGAACAGTTACTGTCACAAAACATTTTCTTTTTTTTTTGCTCCCTTTTACGACAACCCATTCATACACAAAACAGGACACTGCAACAAAACACCATTAAAAAAGATACACCACCGCAACAAACATATATTAATATATAAGATTTTTTTTTTTCATTTCTAAATTATTCAAAATTTGTCTCTCAACTTTATTGGCTTATTTAATTACTTTTCTGTTTACTGTATAAAACTAAAAATATGTTTGAAAAGGAAGTCCAAATTATCTCGATGTATTATGCGAAAGCTATTTGCACATGGCATGGGCCATGTATTGAATATAGCCTTGTGGAAAACAATATATAATAATTAATAAAAATAACTATAAAAAATATAGTCATTTATTTCCAAAAAATGCAACGTACTACGAAACTAAAAAATCTAAAACTTGGCAATTATTTTAACCGGCTTTCAGGATTTTAGATCAACTTCCAGCGTGAACAAGAATCCAGAGAGCGTAGAAAATACCCTTTACCTAAATGATTTATATCGGTGGAAACGTATCGACCTAGCTGGTCTTTGAGAGACCATTGTAGGATTTAGGAAAAAAATAACATTTTTAATTTTTTTAACTTAATCATTGTTATGGTAAATAATGGTTAGCACATCAATTTATTTTTAGTTTATTATGAAGAATTATTTCTAAAAAATTCTTATTTATGAAAATTCACATAAAAAATAAATAAACTATCAAAAGTTTACTTCAAATCCTCATAAAAATTTATTATACTTATCTCTTTAATTGTATAATTATAGAGTTTCTATTTTTATTTTTATTTTTTTATAACTTCGCCATTAGTAAATATAATGTTGTATGCAATAAAGAAAGACCGCATTAGGAAAAAGTTTTTTTTTTTTTAATTAAGCATAATTCACAAAAAATAATATTAAATTGTCAAAAGTTTACTTCAAATTCACATAAAAAAATTCATATATTTATCTACTTAATTAAAATGTTATTATTTTATTTTATTTTTTTAATATAATTTCCACATTGTTAAATGCGCTCGAGTTGGATGCGCTAAAAACGAACTGGAGGAGGCTAAAGTTTTTGGTAATGAAGCAATATTTAAAAAAAAAAGAAAATAATTAATCAAAAGTTTACTTTAAACCCTAATAAAATACCCTAAATAATAAAATAATAAAACCCTAATAAATATTAAAAATTTTATACTAATAAAAAAATTCCTATATTTATATTATTAATTACATAATTATAGTGTAACTATTTTTATTTATTACTTTCCCATTGGTAAATACTGAGTTGGATGCGCTAAAGAAGGGCTGCATTAGACAAGACTTTTTTTTAATGAGGCAATATTTACAAAAAAAAAAATTTATCAAAAGCTTACTTCAATTTCTTATAAGAAAATTCATATATTTATCTACTTAATTAAAATGTTATTATTTTATTTTATTTTTTAAATATAATTTCCACATTGTTAAATGCGCTCGAGTTGGATGTGCTGAAGAACTGGAGTAGGCTACAAAATCCTGCAAAGGTACTGAAGTAACAGATATACGCAAAATAAATAAAAAACAGGGGAAAGAACAATGTATGTGTTTTAATGAAAAATTGATTTTGGTAACAGGTGACACAAGTTGCTAGCGTACATTTTTACGTTGAATCTAATAGAAACCAAAACAATTTAATTTATACCTATTTTTTTTTGTTTATTTATTTAATTTTTTAAACGAATAAAAAGTTATAAATTTATTCATACTTTACATAAAATAGTCATAAAAATTACTAAAACATTTTTAATTTATTTTTATTTAGAACGGGACCATCGACTCCTTTGACAATGGAAACAAATCCATTACAAATTATTTCTATAAAAAAAATATATAAAGTACAATTTCAGACTCACTATTCACAGGATATTATTATTTAAAAGAATATTTTTATATCCTCAAGTATTTTTATAAGTTACAGAGGTATTTGGAAAGGTGCTAAAAAAAAAATTGAATATGCAGTGCGGAAAAACGTCAGATATCGAGGAATCCAACCTCAGAGGGTGCCGCCTTGCTCCAATAACAACTATCCAACACCGATATTATTCCTGAAAGCCGGGAAAAATCTATGATGAATTCATAACGACCAGAAAGCGTTAAAGTAGAGCGAGGCCTCCGGAGGCTTGGAAATGGTAAATAATAAAATGAAGTAGGGATATAAAAAAAAAATCCCGCCATTCCAATAGCGGTAGGATATCGGGATGTTAACGGAAGACAAGGAAGCACGGGGATGACACAGCTGTCAATCAGACTATTTCACTAAAGGGCAGCCGTGCATCGTCTTTTCAACTTGAAGATTATCAATTTACCCAACTATTACAACGAAAAAAAGGATGTACCGAGAGCGGGCGGAGTAGCTTTTTTTGCTGGCAGGAGAAGATTCAGCTAAGTCATGTACTTTGAAGTCTTCTTATTATGTAAGCGTTACAGGACAATGTTTGATTCAGGAATGAAGGTTCCGATATTTCGTAAATATAGTTAAAACTTTATTTTATAACATTCAACCCAATTTCATAGTTTGATCAAATAAATGATTTCAATTAGAAAAATCTGAAGATCTAGGTAAGCGTGGGCAAACACGTTTCATAAGACGCTCTTTATAACACAAATCTAACCCTGTCCTAATCTCTGCTTAGTCATAAAGTATATACACCGATAATAATTTCTTATATATTCTTTCCCCACCAAGACTCCTATTGGAGTCCTATACTGTCTAATCATGGTTAGGGGTCAAGTTTTTCATTCTGTGGGACCGCCACTCAATGAAAAAAGTCAACGCCCCAGGATTCGAACTGGTACCGCCATCAATCTTTAATTGATGGGTCTAACCAACTGAGCTACAGGCGGCCCTTTCTTATATTCTTAATGATTTTTATAATTTACTATTATTCATGAACAAAATAATCTCCATTAAGAAAAAATAAAATGGTGGAAACTCGCTATAATACATATTAAAGAAAAATTAAACCTGCTATAGAGGAGAGAGATGAACATTACGAGTAGAACTAGACGTACATATTTGACAAAAAAAACTATTCATTAATAAAAATCTATTGTATTTTTGTATCCAATCCGTTCTGTAAAATTTATGGAATTTTTAGCACAAAAAACAATAAATACATTCCCTAAAAAGTGCCAATACAACCTATGCAACCCATTTAAAATACAAAATAAGGATAATATCCGGTAACTTCACAAGCATTCAAAATAATACTAATATTTTTTTTAAATGTATTTAATAATAATTACAACGGTATTTAAAATATTTGCAACTAGTAAAATTGATGTTAGTTATACAACGATATGATACGTGAGGTGAATCTACCCATCAATAGAACTCTAGAGGAGAAGATCTTGAGACCATCTTCTTTTCAGAGGCCAAGGAGGATTATGAGGTAATGAAGGAGAAACCGATTTTAAAAAAAGTGGGTTTGGATGGTTAGGAAGTTTGTTATAGAAGGATTGGTATATGGTTCTGGCAATATATGGAACAAGTAAGTCCTAATGCATGATTTGATATGTGACAAAGTAAGGAGCATTGAGGATTTTGTAGAGAGGAATTCGAAGGTTCAGTGGAGCACCAAAGCTCAACTCCGTTTAGATGGGCCTTATTATTGCCATGTAGATCAGTCTTTTGTAATGGATTGGAATTCTAGACCGTTTGTCTAGTGAGTGCTATAATAGTTAGAATAGACGTGCAGTTTCCTGTCTTTTCAATCTTGTATGAGAATTCTAAGTCAGCCATTTTTCTATATGTAGTCCTAGTGGTACAAGAGGCGGGAAGAAAAAAAGGCAGTTAAATTAAAAAAAGGCACTCAAATTAAAGCTAATTTAATGGACTATAAAGAAGTTTATGAACTTTACCTTTGTAGGGATAGTAGTTTTCATGATATTTGCTAAAATAAATTGATTTATAGTTGTTCAGACAATAAGTTTGATTTATGAAAAACATCATTTCAGAAACCATTGGACGTACAGATGTCTGCCAGCGCTCAAATTAAATCTAGTTAAATTTATTACAAAATAGTTAATTATGTTAATCTTTGTAGGAGTAGTAGTTTTTATGATATTTGATAAAATAAACTCACAAAATGTTAATTTATAGTGGTTCGTATAAAATGTTAGATTTTTGAAAAAATACATCTCTAGATCCATAAGACGCATATATGTGTGCCAAAACTCAAAATAAAGGAAATTTAACTTACTATAAAGTAGTTTATGACACTTATCTTCGTAGGAGTAGTAGTTTTTATGATATTCACGTATGAATATGAATTTGGCAAATGAAAATTTGTGCGAACAATTATAAATCAATTTATTTTAGCAAATTTCAAGTAAACTATTACTCCTATGAAGATAAACACCATAAACTACTTTATAGCTCATTAAACTAGCTTTTTACGCCCTTAAGCCCCAGACAACAACAACAACTAGCTTTAATTTGAGCGCTAATAGACATCTGTACGTAAAATGATTTTTGAGATATAAATTTTTCAAAATAAATTCACCAACTACTGATCTTTCAGTTATGTCCCATACAAAATTTTTATGAAATGTTGGTTTTTAAAAAGCTATATCTCGAAAACTATTTAATGTAAATGACTCTATTAGGGCTCATATTTTAGAAAATTTACTCTTTTTTAAATGACGTTCTCTTAGGTTTTCTTGTGTTGATGGTAGTTTTTAAGATATAGAGCTTCGGATGAAAAATTAGTTTTTTTTTATCGCTTTGAAACAACCGCCATTTTTTATTCCCCCTACGTATACCTGGCAGACTCATCAATTTTGAACATTAATTATACATAGTTTTCATTAGAGTAACCAAAAATTGGGGTGAGATAACTGCCTTTTTTCTACTCTTGGGGTCTTGTACTATATCTGGATCTGTTCCACAGGAATAGGTGAGGTTTTATTAAATTATGGCAGGAAGTAATAATTAAATCTCAAATTATCGCCTATATGAAATAACCTAAACTATTGATGACGCTAGAACCAAGTGCCTCTGATATTAAAACATTTCTACTCAAAATTTATTGATTTCAAATTTTATTTAAAACTTTACGGTTTAATTTTTTGTAATGTACTCTTTTAATATTAATCATGAATTTTGTATATTATAAATTCGTCCTCTCATTAATTCATGCATGAATCTAAGAAAGTGAATGGTTACATGATTAACAAGGAGTGCTAGTACAAGTAACAGAACAAGTTTAAGTACTAACATCATGATTTTGGAAGGTCATAGGACATCATTAAATGATGAATATGTCAATGACGCCAGTAGTTATTACATGGCCATTTTTTTTTTCTGATGACACGTCCAAAGAAACGTTCACTGACAAAAGAAGACCCAGTTGCCTACATTGTTCCCTTCCTAGCAGTTGAGTATTATCCATGCTTTCCGTCTCTTTCGTCTCAGCCGCTTTTCTAATCTTCCTTCGTACCAGGAAGGGTCTCTGCCCTCGATGTCCTGGGTAACGTGACGAAAAAAGAAAATTATAATAAAAAATAGAAGGGGGAATGATCAATATTCAAAACATAAACATATAAAAAGTTAATACGATCCAAGCGTTGGACGATTACGGCAGTTTAATTGTAAGTATATGTCAAATTTAACTTGCTCAGTACTAGAATCAACTAAAAGGTTATATAGCTGCTGTATTTTTTTGATAGATTTATTTATTGATAGATATTACAATCTGCCACACAGTTGTGGGCAATAGGTAATATTGATGAATGATCTCATACATACTAAAATAAAAAAATAATATAAATAAGTAAAAAAAAAAAATAATAATAATAAAAA
>NW_027108734.1:636687-641852 GCF_000696795.3 Halyomorpha halys | reverse complement strand
AAATATATACAAACAAAAGAATAGACAAGATGAACATAATCAGACTATCTGTATGAAAAATAAATAAATAAATAAAATAACATAATGATAAAATAATATATACAATATTTATACAGTCGACCTTAGGATCCCTGAGCCCACTCTATCCCCCACGTGTGAGGGGTAGAGCAAAGCTCACAAGATCCCAGCGCATCCCTCTCGCCGCATCACTGGTAATGAGCCAGTGGAGGCTGAGCAAAGCTGCTGTATTAAGTAATAATTCTAACTTAAACTTCATGAAGTTGCGGATTTAATAATAAAATTGCGATCGAAACTACACTAAAACCGGAATCAATGTCCTAGAAAACATAATAATTGACACTGTGCTGAATAATTCAAAGAACTAATAATTTGCAATTCTTCAAGCGTGTAACGATTAATTAATTAGCAATTATAAGTACCATGAGCGTTTATGAAAATGATGCATAAATGTTTTGGGATTATAGAACTTGAAAAGGGGATAATATAATACAGAGAATAATATAAAATAGTCCAAATAGATTTTCCGAAGAATATAGAATACTCTTAGAGACATAAATTTAGTAGTATATCATTGTAGGATTCCAAATCAAAATCTCTCAAACATTAGTATCACCAATTTAGGTAAAATAAGGAATGCTGACCAAGCACATCTCATATCAACAGTCAAAGAAGACTACCTGTTTTCTGTCTCTCGTTTCTTTGACCAGATTATAAGATCTATCCGTCAGTACCAAAATAACACTTAAAAATGATAGAATGATTGTGAAATTTAGTAATTATTACAATTTTGACAATTAAGACGTTGTGGAGGTTACTAAACTCTATAAGCCATATGATTACAATATGAATTGATCTCTTGTGATAAAAATAATAATTCAATTAACAAATACTAAAATTAAAATAAAGTAAAAATGAAAATTATTATTATTAAAAAAGATAAATTAAATAAAAACAACTGAAATGACTTTGAAGTGAATAACAATACTACAAATTTACAATTAGGGAACTAATATAATAATGAGAATAAAACAAGATGATACAAGAATACGATAAAAATAACGAACTAGTAATATCTAAATAAATAATTTCTATAACTAAGCATACACATATATAGCTAATATTAATCGTAATATAATGAATAATTATATGGAGTTAAGAAAAAAAGTACAGGAAGATATGATCATTTGGAAAATCAAAATCAGTCAAACATTGTGGTTGATTTATTTAATAGTTTTTCTGGTAAGCGATTGACAGATATCAAAAAGGTATATTCTTACAGGGTGGTTCGTTAATTTTTTTTTCAAACACTCAATTCAATCAAAATTTTAATAATGATATCAATGAGCAAACCTTCTGAAATAATGACATCTCAACTCTTAACTCCAAGCTTGTGTTTTGATTTCATGAAGTTAAATCACGGAATAAATTCTCCAAATATCCTATCGAATTTCAAACATAAACTAAATTAATAATTGATGATCCAAAGTTGTTCAGGAAATCATTTAACCTAGTGAGACTCATATCTTAGAGTGCTAGGAGCCCCAACTTGGTTAAAGACACCCCATATTAAATTATAGCAGGTTTTACAAACCAAAAACGGGTGTAAGAATATCAATAGTTAAAAAAAGTATTAATAAAACTATAACTGTTATATTGGAAAATTATTTTCTAATGCACTGAACCGTCAGTCAACGCTGTGGGTCCTGGAGCCCTCCTGAGGTCCAACCCGCCTCATAAATCGGGTAAAAATCTGGCGATCAAGCGTGATTCTGACCAAATCACCTCCTAGTACAACCGTTGGTATAGTAACATTATAGTACTGCACCCTTAAACCTACATGGATTGTAGCGGTACAGATTTTAATTTTTTAATTTTTTTTTTAACTGGTATCTATCCACTTGTAACGTCTATGCCTTTTATTATGAATCCGTAAATAAAATTAATAGGTTGGTATTGGTACATTTAAATGTATAAATGATTACGTAGGTAAAGTTTTGTTGGTCGCGTACTAAGAGGCGGTCTAAAATATATTTTTTTATTTATTGATAGATATTACAATCTGCCACACAGTTGGGGGAAATAGGTGGTTTAACCTATTTCTTAAATCTTGCGGTAAACTTTACGGGCCAATGCTAGCCGGTTAAACTGAAATTTATAGCAAATCTATGTTTAAGTAGGTACCCATACAGGGGACCTTCCATAGTTTTACTTGGATCTGCTATGTAGAGAAGGTGTATTGTATTATTCCGTTTCTTTCCATATTCAATAAAATTGATAAAATCAAGATAGACGATTTGACAGATGAGGAATTCAAAAAGAATTAGTTGCTAAGGCAATAATGAAATAAAAGTAATCTTTCCTCAACCAAACCATTTTTTATAGTTGTCGGATGAAGAATTCTTTCGGCGATCCCGATTGTCAAAAGTGGTTCTAGAATCAATTTTAAATTTAATAGGACTCATAATTTTTAACGTTAGCGATATATATTGCGGAATTCGTCAGTTAACTTAGTTTTAAGTAACCTGATTACCAAAACTCCCGACCAGAAACAGGTAGCTAAGTTACCGGAGTTTTACTAAACTCTTGGACAAATCTAAGTTATACAAATCTCAGTTTTACCGGAGAATCGTGCAATAAGGTGCTTCAGACGTAATATTTGCGACTGGAGTCATCACATTTCTTTCAACTACAACACTAAAAGTATTGCCGCTTAAACAATTTATAATGTAGTTGTATACAGAAGTAGTGAGTAAAATTTAGAAATCGAAAATTAGAAGATTGAAGATAAAGAAGATAGTAGATATGACAATAGGAAGGGAAAATGAAACAGAAGATAAGCAATCTCCTGATACGGGAATGTAAAAGAGATGACGAGTTAATTATGGCTTAGTCGAGAAATCATTGATCATATTCATCCTCTAGATATAGTCAAAAGAAATGGTTTTATAAACATTTTGCGCAAAAAGTTCAGATTTTGGAAGGAACTATAAATACCATCCAAAAATAAAAATTAATTTAAAAACATTAGGCCGAGGACCTATTTATTCCTAAAATAAAGTACCTGACATCGTACAGTGGCTTATAAAAAATTTAAAGAAATTTATGTACAATACCAGCTCAAATAAAATATTGATGAATTCTAAAAAAAAAAAAATGATATCATTATCTTTTTTTTTTTTTTTAGAATTCACCATTTTCTAGGTTAAATTTAACTTTTCACAAATCAAATTTACCCTTTTCCAATTTGATCTTTACAAAAACGAAGTTCTTGTCCTCAATTAAATTAATCTCACAGGGCTTAAATGATGAATTTTCGGAAATTATTCCTCTAAAGTACCTTTAATTTGGTTTATTTAAAAAAAAAATCATTGTTATAAATAATAAACAAATATTAATTCCATAACATCTATCGTTAATTTCTCTAAAACTTAAAATTGCTCTTGTTTCAAGAGATGTAAATTGAGTTTTCCAGTTTTGATAATTGTAATAAAAAATCATCAAATATTGTTAGCCTCAATTATTCATTAGAGTAGTAAAGTTTTTGTGTTCGTAGAACTCCATTTAGTATTTAGGTAATATATTTTATAATTGGAACAAGATTAAATAGACTTCTTATGTACATATAATTATCATAAATAACAAAAAAAGTTGATTTTTTAAGAATTTGTGATTTTTATACACAACTTTAAATATAATATATGGGTTTTTAATGCACGATTTTGCACATTTCAGCTTTTTTTATTCCGCCAAAATTTGGTCTCTAATTATGAAATATGGTATATAGTTCGCTATTGATTTTTATTTATTTATAAAAGTTTATTTATTATTTTATATACTTTAAAAAAAAAATAATATAATGCCTCACAAGCGTTAAAATCACTGCCGCATAGACCCACCCCCCCAACAACACCCCTAAGGAGGGGATGACAAAGTGGTGGGGGGGCGGGTATACACAGTTCTCCCCCCACTGAGAGCCTCCAGTCCGTCCACTGACTCTAGTGCCTTAGCCCTAGCAGGATACCGTCGCGGCTCTCCGTACCAATTTGTATTTGAAACGTAAGTACATGACAGTGCAATAGATATAATATTATATATAAAACTATACTATAAATGACATAACTTTATGTCATTATTCTGTATTAAGAAATAGATACTTATCTTCTCAATTGAACGTCTCTATCGTATCACAGAGTGAGAAGAATTATTTATTTAAAAATGTAATATTTTATATTTAACGATAAATCATAAGCAGTGTAAATATAAATAAAATAAGCAAAAAAAAAAATTGTGCCAAAATAAAAATGAGTAAACTCACTAAAAACACCAGCATAAAGCACTATTTAAATTAGTTGGGTTTATATATCACTCGTCATGTAAAAATGATTTTTAAATGAGACATTCTTCTCTTAAATTAAAATTCAATTTATCTGAATTTAATTATATTTATGAAAAATAACAAATTGATAATATCTTATATAACATAATGGAAACCTAGGAAATCCAACTGGACTGAACACCAAATTTGGAATCATCTAGTCGTTTTTATAAATCATCATATTTTTTTATAAAATATCGTTTTAGATTCGTGAAAACTTCTGCATTGAAAAGTTTTGTACTAATTTTCATTTTCTGCATATGAAGTTTAAGAAAATAAATTTTTCTATTTTTATACTAAAATAAAAAAAAAAAGAGGGAAAAAAATAAATAGAAAATGAAAATAAATCAACAGTGAATTTGAAAACTGATATTTTTTATTAATTTGAAAAAATGAGATCCAATAAAAAAAAAAAGGATTTTATTTATTAAAAATATCAAATTAATAATATCTGATATAAAATAATAAAAACAGTAAAACTCAACTAGACTAGAATAAAAAGAATAGAGTCATTAAGTCATTTTCATTAATTATCTTTCATTTTAATTATCGTTTCAAAATCATAAAAACATTATAATAATTTACAAATAAAATTTTTTAGTTTTTTAAATTAGAAAAAAAAATGAACATAAATTATATGGATTAATGAAATATTTTTTATAAATAAGAAATTGGGATAGGAGTATAATAAACCAAACCACCAACTAAACCAATCATGAAATTGAAAAACGCATCTAGAAGCTTTGTAAATATGGAATCAGTTTATATA
>NW_027108734.1:628646-636637 GCF_000696795.3 Halyomorpha halys | reverse complement strand
TGTTTCAAATTAATTAACTTGTAAATTTAAAGTTCTTGTATCTTTAGTTTAATTAATAATATTTTTTAGTTTTATAACTAATACAGAAAATGAGAAAGAGAAAACTTTTTTAAAATTAGTTCGTCATGAGAGAGTTTATATTTCGTATTAACGAATTATAATTTATTCGTTTAATAAATAAAATTTCGTGGTTTTAAATAGAATAGAAGATAGGAATAAAAATAAAATTTTAATGAATTTAAGCATTGATTTATTGTCTTTAATTCAATACCTCTAATAATATTTAAGAATATGGTGAGGTAGTTACTATATAATAATACATCAAAATCGTATAATACGAGGTTATTATTATAAGAAAAAAATATGTTAAGATATAATATAATGAATCATGAAATAAAATAATATCTTTGTAAAGTTTGATGATATATTCAGTCGTTGTTTCAAATTTAATATAAAAATCCTGATTAATAATGTTCTTTTCTATATTAATTAAATAAAATTAAGTTTTTTCTTACTGAAACAAAATTATACTGAAATCGATTAAAAAATATAGGGTCAGAAGAATAATATTCAACATTTTACAAAATACTAAATTATTCCATTTTAAAAGAAATAATGAATTCCTAACGGAATATTGCCGCCGAGAGGTTTATGGCTCATAATTTTCTTAGTACTGCCCGAAAATGTTCGACATAACCTCAGAAAGAAAGAAATTTAAAGATTATAAATAAATGTTCGACATATTTTATCAACGTTATGGCTGATCTTAAACAAAATTAATGATTTTTTTTTAATTAGATAATACCATCATCAATGAAAATAAGAATAAAATAAAAAAAAAAACCAAACCTATTTATAATAATATAAAATATTTTGATAATTATGACGAAGTGAATAATCATTTTCATTTATTTATAATACAATTAAATTCGTAAATGATTGATCAACAATCAGAAATTTTAAATTTATTAACAATGTTTGAAGTTAAAAATTTTTCAAGCAAAATTTAAAAAAAATACAATAAATATATAAATAATTTACAACAGTTACATGTAATTTTACGATTAAGTTTTATGAATACATAATGGTAAATGTAGAAAACATACTATTAATGAATAACAAAATTTCAATTTCTAAAAATTGATGCTTATATTAAATTATTTTCTGAATTTCAAAAATTTTAGTCATAAAACATCTTTCTAAGAAAGATAAAAAATAAGGGGTTAATTTATTCAGGAAGTTGTAAACATGCCAAAGGTTCTGCTGAAAAATTATAATTGTTACATTTTTACTTAATTTCGAAAGTAAAAATAATATTTTACGAATAATTTATATTTTTCATTTCGTACTAATTTATTACACAATAATACTACAGGAAACAGGAATATGAATATAATGATTAAAATGATGAAATTTATAAATCAGAAAATTGGTTTTACTCTGATCATTAAGTCAAGAACCTCTTTAGCACACATATAAATATATAATTAGTACAAATTGAAAAGAACTGCTTAGGATTAGTTAGGAAAGAATTTAAAGAAATACATTTTTGAAATTCGAGTTCATCCGTTTAAATCCATAAATTTTTTTCCAGACAGTAGTTCCGATAAACAATTTTTTAGATTTTTTTATATCAAAATAAAAAATATTAAATAAGTTATGAACAAATATATGATTGACTTTTCTTTTTTTTTTTTTCTAAGCAGAAGAATTTCATAGTACTTTAGTACATTGGGGTGGTTATAAGAAAAATAAAATAAATAATTAAGTAACATTTTTAGTAACTTTATTTTCAACATTGACGGTATTTTATGATTTTTTAGTATTGATGGGTTCAAATTCAACGTAAAAACCTAGATTAATTTAAATTTTTTTTATTATCATTCCATACGTAAAAAAGAGTTTCAGAATCACTTAAAAAAATAAATGAATACACTGTAGAGCCGATTATAGTATTTAAAAAAGCTTAAATTAAATCTTAATCGGTTATAATTATGTCGAATTTATTTTTAAGATTAAAAAAAAAACTTCCATACCGAACATGAATTTGCAGAAGAAGTAAATCGTTTTTAAAAAAGCGAATGCACAATTACAGGGTTCGATATAAGAAACAAAGAGAAAAGAGGATAGAAAGGAGAAAAACTAAAGAAAAAAAAGAGAAGAGAAGAACGGTAAAGGAGAGAAGTGTAGAACGGCACCGTATCTGGGTCGGCATTGAACTTGTGAGACTGCCCTTGGCTCCCGTTCTATTCCTGTGGGGGCAAGCAAGTGATTCCACCTGTTTGTCCGGTCGTCTTCTATAAATAGCTTAGCACTTTTATTTTTATTGTTTCGAACTATATCCATATATAATCAAGTATGAATAAAATATTAAATATAAAATTTTAATTACAATAAAAAAATGTAATTCAATTAAAAAAGTTAATGCTAATCAGGTCCAGTGGAATAGATTATATTTAGCTGTTTTATTATTGAGATGAAAGCTCCAAAGAAAATTAAAAGAATTATTACACATATTGAACAAATAATAAACCACTGACCTTAATCTATAGGCCTATTATAAAATTAATTTTAAAATTTTCTAACTTAAATAAAGCCAATAGAGAAAAAAAACTGATAAAAGAAATTGAATATTTAAACAATAAAATAAGGGAGGAAATTCCTTCCTATAATTAAAGATAAAACAAATTTTGAGACGATTTTTGTAGCAAAAAGTAAAAACTATTCTTCTTCAATAATTTTGAAAATAAATCATCATGTAGTTCAATAAAATATGTAAATCAGATCCGGCCCGGAGGACCAAATAATTTAAGGCTCAAAGTAATTCCAAATATTAGAATAATAATAGTAATAAACCCGACTGTCTGACATTCATATGTCCATTAAAAACAATAATAAATTAATCAAATTACTTTTAAAATTTTAAAACAAATAAAAGAAATAAAGCAATTATAACCTCCTTAGAATATGATAAAACCTATGAAATATTAAAACAAATATATGATGTTCAAAATAAAGAAAAAAACATAAAAAGGGAGTGGGATTTGTTCCTATAATTAAATATAAAATAATTTTTGAGATGATATTTGTAACAAAAAGTAAAAATTACTTATCACATAAATTTGAAAAATATTATCGCAATTATTAAGTAGAACCGTGCAGAAGACCAACTAGATATGCATCGAATTCATAACTAAAATTAGCTTGTTATATTTTTTCAATTTTTTTTTTATTGAATTTATTATTATTTTTTTTTACAAAGCTTACAAGCAATTTCTTTGTAGAATGCTCAATGTTTACAGAAAAAGTGAAGAAAAACAAACATAATATATTATTAATTAACAATTATGGCCCAAAATAATTATTTGGGATCAAACTATCACACAGGATTGTGGGGCTTGCGTTCTTTTAATCTGTTTACAAGGGTATTTTGAGATGGACGGCCTCAAGCATTAAAAATGAGGAAAAATAATTTATTAATTTTTTTATTTACAAGATACGGAATATAATATAGAATATGGATCTTTAATATTTTTTAAACAGTTTAAGTCTCATTATTCATAAAAAATATCTATCGCAACGTTATACGTCATTTTTTCTCGTTCGCTGAGAAATCCACATTCTACCGTGTTGATTAGCTGTTGCTAGCGGTACATGATCTCGATACTATGTTTCATGACTTAGCGGTTTCTCTAATTTATTGTAGTTTCTTTGGGTTTATCAGTCCTGATCCAATTATAGTTTTAGTGTAGTTTTAAAAAAAATAAAGTTTTATAAATGGATATAAAGTCCCTCGATGCCACTTTGCGTTGACGGAGGCACAGTTTAAAAATACCTTTATTTATCTATTTTTTTTTTTGTTTTGAATGTATTTCAAAGATAGTACCGTAAAATGGAGGAACTTTTATTTTTGTAGGGTAACCTAGATGCGAAAATAATCCCAGTTTATAGTAGTATCTTTGGAATACGTCTAATACAGAATAAAAAAAACTTTTAATACACTAGCTTAATAAAACTTAATTTTAAATTTAAATTAAATTGCTTCAGTCGCTCATAATAAAAAAAATATATACATTTTATCAACACTTTCCCGACAGGTTTATGACTGAGTGCGGAGAAATACCTGTACTTAATGTTACAAGGTTAATAACAGTAACAATTTACTAATAAAACGTTACTCGCTCGACTGCTAGAAACATAACACGCCTCAGCAGCTAGAGAGAATGTACGATATATACCTACTAAGATTCTAGTCGAGACAATTTAAAACCAGTGTAACTACGGAAAATAATTATACCTTTCTCTTTGATAATTATTAGAACAACTTTCCTGTCCTACAAAAAGTGATTTTATACACGTTTATATGAATAAAACGCATCTATGAATTTAATAAATAAGCCCACACACATATGTGTTACAGCATCATTAGTATACATATATAATAATTTTAATTATTATTCATAGGTTATTTATAATTAAAGAAGCATTTTAATTAATTATTATAAGTTACAATAGATCATTACAATTACATGAT
Source organism: Halyomorpha halys (assembly GCF_000696795.3). Lineage (NCBI taxonomy): Eukaryota > Metazoa > Arthropoda > Insecta > Hemiptera > Pentatomidae > Halyomorpha > Halyomorpha halys. The sequence goes on along the minus strand of NW_027108734.1, from coordinate 632,103 downwards.
TAGGGGTTAATTTAAGAGAGTATTGAACATAATAAATTTAAAAAAATCTTAATTTTTTTAATAATATTAGTTTTTTTAAAAATTTATTAATATATTTCTACACTTTCAATAATTCACAACTTCATTTTTTATTATTTATTTTTTTATGTGTGCGTACTGTGAATTTTAACGCAGGATGAGTCTATAAATTTAAATAAAACATAAAAATTAAATGGGATATTTGTGACATATTACTGGAAAAGAGAAATACGAGAGAGAAAAACGGAAAGGATAAAATAGATACTCTAAAGAACAAAGCGAAAAAAAAAAATGACTGTATTGTGAAATAAATATTGAACCTTTGTTAATTACCTCATATTATATCTAATAGTATTACAAGAGTCCAAGAGGAAAAAAAGTAAGTTATTCCACCCCAATTTTTGATTACTTTAATGTAAAATATGAATAATTATTAGTCAAAATTAATGAGTCTGCCAAGTACAGTCAGGTGGAATAAAAAATGTGTTCCACAAAATATTAAAAAAATAAATATTTTTTCATTCGAAGCTCCATATAGTTAAATTTCCTCTTTCTTTTATTATTACAATTCATATCAAGGTAATTTATAATTATTAACATTAATTTTATCCCATATTTTTCATAAAATCTCTGCATAGCGTTGGTTCAGATTTCTGGTGTTTGTTTTAAAATTCACTGTATTATTTTTTTTATGTAAAATCATAGTATTTTCAAAATCAAAAGTATGCTGGCTTTTGGTTGCATGCTGTACTAGTGCTGTTTTATCGGAATCTTTCTCCTTGTTTTTTAAATCATTATTGTGTTGATAAATTCTATCAACCGACAATTGCTTTGTTTAACCTATATATATAGCTGGACAATTTAGACACGTAATTTTATATATCAATCCAGATTGCTTTTTTGTATCAATTCTTTCCTTCAATATACTATAATAATTTTAAATTTTATAGTTGGGTCTATAACTTAAAGAGTACTCATCAATATAATCTATAAAAAATTAAAAGAGAAAAATAATTGAACCTTTACACCAAACAAGGCTAATATTGACATCTCCGCCAAGAGCATTAAAGTCACCACGAAGACTTTAATGCCGCGAATCTAAGATAGCTATCAACTTTCCTTTTCTTGATTAAGTAATACACACAAGTGATTTTTTTTTCTTTTTTACATTGAGACTCATGAAGAAGACAATTACTGTAATTAGAATAATAGAAAAAAATGCAATAATTACACGTTATTAACAACAAATGATATTCTCTTAGGCTCCTGAAGGCGCAGTGTCATAAATATTAATGCCAAGCCTCAGAGGAGAGATGGAGCTGACAAAGAAATAACAGTTCCTTTACTTTTCCCAGTCCCTTTTCATAACATTGTCTAGTAGGAGCTGAGTTTCTCCGCGAGGTACTTCAAGGAAGTTATTTACATAGTTTCAATACAACTCGGATACTTTTATTGTTTCTTATGAGGAAAAATAGAACTATACCATATTAGTCTATAATGGTCTTACCCGAGGTTGCAAACAGCATCCCTCAGATGAGAAGTTACCTTAAAAATATTTATAGAAATTATGTCTCAGATGGGGATAACTGAGTAGCTGCTTCGACGAAATTAATAAGACTTAATGATACAATTACCAGAAGGTTGGATGCCAACAGCACGAAACAACTGAAATTTTTTCTAACCAAAGTCAATATTTCAATTTTGGTGGAATAATTACTTTAAAAATTGTTCTGGGAGCATCTCGTGTAGATACGTTAAATTGTAATAGACAATATCGATTTAAAAAATCTATTTGAGATTAAAATTTTTAAATATATTTTAAAAATGTACGTTGTAAAATTATATCTTGTAACAAATACCATTAGTTTTCAGAGGTGGATATATTTGCTATTGATGGAAAACGTCTTGCCTTTTTATTTGCGCGGTAATACAATGGTAAGGTACTCCAAAATTTGAATCCAGCTGCAGCAAATAGTAGTTTGAGTCAATCCTGTAAGTCCTGGAGACCTCTTGGGGTCCTCTCAATTGGGTAAAAATCTGGCGTTCGAGAATGATTCTCCCGCTAACAAGGGGAGCCTACGGAAGTAAGATCAGATATTTCAAATACACTTCAAAAACCACTAGCGTAAAACATATATAAGATGCGTCACCAATGATTCTTGCCTATGGGTCCTAGACGCCAAAAAAAATTAAATATTGTATATAATTTTAGATTTTTGTTTATATTAGCGTATTCCATCTTTGTTCATAATTTATTTGTAGATTATAATGTACTAATCCATTCGAAGGATAAAATAAAATATTTTTGACATTTTTATTTCATAAAATGACTAAGCATGTTGCTATTCGTGACTGGTGGGTATGTGAAAATCATTATCTATAAATCATAACTAACGCTAGGAGGCATGTTTGGAAATCACGCAAGGGGAAATAGCAAACCTCATGTGAACACTTGAAGTCATTAATGTATAAGGGTCTATAGCAATATCAGCTATTGAGAGTACATTAAAAATAATAATAATAATTACTAGAGTGGATACACAACCTCATTTTACAAATAATACAACTGTTGATTTAATTGTACTAATTGATTAAATTTTATAACTGTGATTTAATGCGTTCTTCAGCAGTTAAACTATTTATTTTTTTATTATTCACGACTCATTTTTATTATTTCTAATTATATTTAAAATAACATATAAATATTACACTAAAAACTTTTTTATATGCTAGAGAGATAAACAATAAAAGGCTTAGCGATGACGATATTCCACTTTATGAGTTATTCGCCACAATGCTGTCACTTGGATTGTACGTATCTGGAACAGGTCACGAAATGTGGTGTTGTGAACGCTTCTAAATTCTTCGCTTAACTCATCCCTCTTCTTTTCAAATAATAATAGAAAAAATATTTTACCTAAATGTATGCGAATTTATTTATTTATAATTTCAAAATATTTCCCACCATTTAAAAAATAATATCTTCAATTTTATTATAAAAAATAAATAAATAAAACGTACCTACACTAATTTACAATAATTACTTTTATATATAAAAATATGGTTACATCTGAAATAATTTCTAATAAAAACATATATTTCTGCTTGAGTAGAGGCACTTCTGACAAAAAAATTTTGATTTTATTTTTAAATGTTTTTTTTTTTCAGTTTATATGTATATAGAGAGTTTATTTATTTTATTTTCTTATTATTTTTGTATGAATGTGCTCACTATCACTATTACTCATTGCTTAAGACCGAGGCAGATTGTAATAAATAAACAGCTTATTAAAAAAAAAAAATTAAACGTACGTGTTACACACACTTTATCATACACAGGAGTATTATTAGCGACTATGGGGCCAATACAGACTGTTTAAAATCAATAAGGGTTGTCAGCATGCAACCTACGATGTACGATAGAATACCAATATATATA
>NW_027108734.1:610185-628596 GCF_000696795.3 Halyomorpha halys | reverse complement strand
GAGAGAGAGAGAGAGAGAGAGAGAGAGAGAGAGAGAGAAGCAAATATATATACCCATATTCTCTGTAGCTATGTTAATATTTTTAATCGAAAGACAACGAAGAAATTGACATAAATAATTTTTGATGTCTCCATGATTCCACTTTATGAAATGTCTCAAAAATAACCATCCTTCAATTTTGAAGATTTCAAAATACACTTTGTTTGATATTATGTAAATGTATATCAATGATTATAAAAAGAAAAGCCTCATGGGTAAAACCAAGTTTCTTTGTGCGTCAATCGTGTGTGTCACCTCGAAGTTAAAAAACAGAGGTTGTTGAAACAAAAGAAACAAACTTAAAACTGTGTATTTATCTGGCATTATTCGATTAGATCATCCTTTTAGCCATTAGAAATTATTATAAAATACATGTCAATAGAATTTTTTTTTGTCTTCTAATCTTTATAAAACATATTAAAAATGGGTTAATAAATTTAAAATTATAGATTATTTCAGAGAAAATTTTCCAAAGCAATAATGGAAAGTATCATGCCACCACGTACGAAAATCCCAAGTGAAAACAGCGATTGTCATGCAAGCTGGTCACTTGTGAATTCTGAAAATGGCTTTTCGAAAAAGCAGAATAGGGAATGACCCGAAATGAGACAATGAATGATTTCACGCTCTGGCGCGACTCATGGTGATGAATGAGCGGGGAAGAAGGCACTGATATTTTTAAACAGACCAGAGAATATAAAAGGATGCCTAGAATCATAGCGCCCACAAAAATAATAATAAAAATAAAAAAGTATAATAACAATAGAATTATATCATTTTAAATTAAGTAATACAAAATAAAACTAACTACAAATAAACTATTGGACAAAATTTGACGACCATTTCTATTCTTTAAGAAGATTTAATACATTTTGGAATAAATAAAAATAAACAAAAATAATTTTTTATATAAAACTTAATTATAGCAAAAGTACGTAAAAATGTTACAATGTTAAGAGAGCTTAGAGAAAAAACCTTTAGAGACACAACGGTGGTTGAGTCCAACGGACACTAAACATTTGACTAATTAAAAATTAGCACAGATCTTTAACATCGTAATATGCTGTTTTTTAACTTTAATTGTTTCCGTAACCAAATAGTTGTCATAAAATGATAAATAATTACAAAAATCGACAACAAAATTTAATTCACAATTTTCTTTTTAATTTTCATGATTTGACGTATATCCATCCGTAAAACTTCCTCCATAACATCAAGTATATATTTATCTCTTAGACTATGGAACTTCCGTGACCTTGTAGTGTAAGTTAATGTGGCTACAACTTAGCAGACAAAGGTTGCTAAAACTGTTCACTGTTGTTATTCTTAGGGGATCAAGTATTCCAGTATTCCAGTATTTAAGTATTCCAGAATAAAGATTTATTTTAATTTTTTAAAAAAAAAATAAAAATTAAGTAGCTCATTTAACTAAGAAAATTTACTAGTTAAATATTTTATTTTAATTCTAGAGGGTTTTAGAGGGAAACTGTTCACTGTTGTTATTCTTAGGGGATCAAGTATTCCGGAATAAAGATTTATTTTCATTTAAAAAAAAAATTAAAATTAAGTAGCTCATTTAACTAAGAAAATTTACTAGTTAAATATTTTATTTTACTTCTAGAGGGTTTTAGGATCTTAGAAATCGATTGGCGGAATCCTATATGCCAAGAAAACGCTCAGTGAAAAAAATCCTGCAAGTCGGAGAGAAAAAAACTGAATGAACAAAACATAAAAGGAAGAGTGAAACGCTAATCATTAAATATAATTAACGTACCGTGGTAATTTTTTTAATTCAAATCTTATTCAAAGATTTTTTTTAATAATCAATTAATCAGAAATTATTTTCAATTTGATTACCTCTTCATTTTTATTTAAATCTTAATTTAAATATTTCTTCAACCTTATAATTTTACACATTTTTTTCCTTTAGATAGTATTTAATAACTTTATCACAACATCATATGAGTGGCTTAGAAACAAAAAGGTGTTTCGCGAATGCGATTTTTCGCTACCAAATTTATGCTTCATTATTGAAAAAAAAAAATGTGAAATTATCGAAAATTTTTCTCATTTAATTAAAATTATATTAAAAGTAATTTTAAATCATGGCACAAAGAAAATAATTAATAAAACGAAACAAGAGTCAGAGATTATTGGTCCTGCTGTGCACAATTTGAAAATTTTAACTTTATCCCAGCAAATAATTTATTAAGTTGCATTATAAAAGCATAAATTTACTTATATTATATTATAGAACACGTATTATATTATAGAAAAACATTCAATTAGAATTCTTCTAGTATCCTTACGATCCAAAATCCATCGTAAAATCCTTAAGAGCCTTCTCACTTTGACACATAAAATAATCCACAAAGACCTCAGAACTCAGTGTTTCATATTTAGCCGAATTGGCCAGAGCCCCAGAAATCAATCCTTCCATAGCGAACTCCCTAAATACCCAAACCGACTTGTTTCCTTTTCAATACCCAATAATCCTTCTAGGGGTCTGAAAAGAAGATGGCTTCGAGACCTTCTACTTAAAAAATATTATTGGGAATATACTGATGAGCAAATTTTCCACAAGAATCATGCCATTGTAATATAACCAACATGATATTAACCAGTTACATATTTATGTAATATGTTTGCAAATTTCAAAAAATAACAAAATAAAAGTATTTCAATTTTTTAAAGAAACAAAATTTATTATCACAAATATGACTTCAAATAAAGATAACAGAAATTAATAAATAAAAATAAATGGAGTTGATGACCAGCGAAGTTGAGCGCTATTAAACAAGAACAAGAAGAATAAGTTTAAGCAAAATCCTTCTGCAGTTTCGAGATCCAATTCACAACGCAAGTATCAGACCATGGGATAATTAAATTTATTTATTCAATAAATAATAATTAAAGCAAGTTAAAAAAATAACAGAACTTTATATTTTATAGTAGACGAAACTAGGCGGTTTTAAGTGGCTTATAGATATGCGTTCGTGCCAAAGAAAAACCAGAAATAATGGAAACGGTTTTGGCCGGAAATAGCAAGCGAATAGCTGAGGAACTCTTCTCAAACGGGACTACTCCAACTGCTCAGTCCAACTCCTTCTTCTTCTTCGCCTTTTTTTTTCTCTTTCTCTTTTTTACATTTTCCTTTAGCCGACTTTTCATGTCGCCGTAGCAGAACAAATCGGAACCGGGGATGTCCTCTCAGGTCCTCATAGGAAATGCGGTCGCCTCACTTTGGACCGGGAATTATTCCGAGGAAAAAAAAAAGAAGTGATTTAACACTCATAAGAAGTTGCTGAAGAAGTCAACTTTTTTATACATGAGCAGGAGCAGTCAAAAAATGTCTGACATAAAAAAATTACATGTCGTCAATATGTAAAAAAGGTACTGAAATATTTTAATACGCAAGAATTAGGATAATCGTCACGCATCCTTAGCATGTTCCCGTTACGAATCATCACCCTTATTATTTAAACAATCATAAAATATTTAATAGATGATAATTACTTTTAAAAAAAAAATACAAAAACATATACGGACCATTTTTTTTTTTTTTTTTTTTTTTGTAACCTCCTTTATTATTATATTCGCACAAATAAAACATACATATTACAGGGAAATGATAAATGTATAGTAGTGGAATATTGCCCATGGTTACTATAGGGCCAGTTGGAGGGTCTAATTAAGGTAGTTAAGAACATGTAGCTAACTCCAGTGAAATATTGGAACGGGTAAGGACGTTCCACTGGTTGGCAATCCCAATTTTTTTTCTTCTAAGCCCGTGTGTGGATGAACTCATGATTAAAAGGAAGCTGCAGGTAGCCTCTTTTTCTGCATTTTAATAATGTATTTTAAGAGGGGGCTGAGTAAATTTGATTATTTGGGAAGGGGAAGTCTGGCTGTTGGTGATGGGGCTCAGATATGTTGATTCAAATAGTTTAAATAATACTCAGTCGAGTCTGATTCTGTTTGTGAGTGCCTGCCATCTTTGTGGTGTCAGTGTCCTAAATAGTGGGTTCGTACAGTACTGAAGGCTATCATAAATTTGATGTGTCTCCTCGATATAAATTCTGTCACCGTCGGTAGTTAGGATGTCGTATCTATGTGGTCCATCGTTGCTTTTTAAAGTGAAGTTTGTCTCACTATATGTCTCATTATACCACTGCGAAAACGACGTGAAACAACAATTATAAAGGATAACTTACGAAGAAGACTGAAGAGAACTAGATGAGGGATCTTCTCATCAAATAATTAAATTTTAAATGTAGCTAGAAAAAGGTGTCGTAAAACGTGTACGAGAGGTACTCCTGCAAGAATCAGACTCCTGGGGAGTATTTTTGGGATTCATTATTTCATGGATTATCCCTAAGTTTTAGGACTTTGAAGTTAGATAAAGTATAAGCCCGTCTAATGAAGCCCTAAGTTGCCTTATAGCCCTGAGGGCCTTACTTTCTCTGAGTAGAAGACCGCACTAGTTCCGCCTCTTCACTTTCCAAACTGAACAAGACGACCACCGATAACTGTAGGCGGTGTACAGCGGTGACCTCCTTCTCCAAAGGCTGCCCATCGCTCTGCGGCTTACTAATCGCTATTGAATTTTTCGCAATCAATGGACTGTGAAGGATCAGGTTTCCACTCTTTGCGGTTTGGAGTGTTAATCATTGCGGGGGCCATTTTAATTTAAAACGACATTCTACGAGTCCCAATTATATTCCAATGGCTTCGGTATCCAATGAAGGCATGCCGAATATTGAACGAAACTTTCGACAATTAACTTTTTCATGTAGATTAATACAGATAAATGTGAATGCATTCGTAAAGACACTAAAACTATTTTTGCTTTACCCAAAGGCATTGATGACCATAATACAGTGTAACAGAAAACAATTTTCTGCCCAGCCGGATTCGAGTCCTTATAGTATTATTGAAATTTACAACTTCATAATAAAACAATAAATATAATTAGTAAATGTGATAACTTATCAATTAGACACCTGATAATATTTGGTAAGGAACCACCCAATGGTAGCACTGCTATCAATATTTTAGGTTAGAACTTCTAATGACTTCAATATTTTAGACTAGAACTTCTCTTCAACCTTGAAAGGTTATCAGAAATAGTTTGGGATAAAAGTTTAAGAACAAGGGTTTGCATGGGTATGAATTTGGGCATTAAAGGAGGGTGTGATTAGTAAGTATTGGATACTAGATAAATTTGATGGTTTTGGTGGAGCTTCAAAGCTTAATTCCGTAGATTTGTTTATAGTAAGCGTCTATCAAGTAAGAGTTGTATTAATCGGAATACATGAACAGGCTTGTATTTAGAATCCAAGTCTCTTGTCAAGATGGAGTCCTGAGTAGGAGATCTCTTAAACAGGCGTTAATGGGACATTAAATAGGGATACTGCTGCGCAAGAAGTTATTGTTTATGAGAAAAATTATTGGACATTAACCTAACACACGAAAACAATATAGGCTTCCACTAAAAATATTATAGTAACCAGTAACCAGTTTGAGTGAGAATATGGCGTCTGTTAGGATGCGTGAGAACAGGGAGGAGTCAGATAAAGAATACGAGGACGCTTTAAATGAGATTGTAACTAGAATCGCTCATAGTTTAACACTTCCAGCCGCGATCTTAGAGATCTGCTTAGATATTTTTTTAAACATCTAGAAAGATAGAAAAAAAGTGAAAATATTTAGGGAAAAAAAAACAATGAATAATAAAAATAAATCATGTATCATGTATATAATCATATTATTAAAAAAGAATTTATAATGTTACTATATATATTATATTATGCTGTGATTATTTATATTATATTATGCTGTGACTATTTATATTATATTATGCTGTGACTATTAATATTATATTATACTGGAACTAATTATATTATATTATGTTGTGACTATTTATAATTTATTCGGTGTTCAGTGTGATAGCGCTCTTGAGAATCTAATTTTATTGAACTTTTATTTTACTAACAATAATTTTATTATTATTAGGGTTTTGTAATTAAATGAGTTTTGTTATCGCTGTTTTTCTTTTGCATACTATTTAATTTTGAAGTCGACTTAGTGCGATAAAGTAAGTCTGTTAGTTCCTAAATTAGATTTATACATAATTTGCATTAAAAAATTATCTTTTGTTTAAAAGACTTAATAAATTGAAAAACGTTATTTTTATTCATTTTTACCAGAGAGAAAAATGCTTTATTAAGCCATGCTGCCCAAATACATTGGGTTGCTACAATATTTAGCATACTAATGAATCCATGATCGGACATAAATACAAAACATTATATTTACACGATATAACAGCCATTTTTATTTTTCCTACCTTCCTTTTATAATCAATACTCGTCTACACACTAAATACACTTTTTTTTTCCTATTTAACAATTTTATTACGTTTGACAATTTTACTTCATTTAACTGACAATTTTATTTTCCCTCTCTCAGACCTCCTGTCTCCAGTGATTCGCTATCGACGTTCGAACCGTTGAATAAATTAAACGAATTTATCATTAGATACCAATTTAAAATCAAACCAAAGACATAATAATCACAGCAGTAGATAAGTTTACAAAAAAACAAAAATCCAGTCAGTAAATATCAAAATTGTTGATCCAGGAGATTTCTAGAGGAGCAATGACGGACTATGTGAACAAAAGAATTTCAGGATATATTAACTGAACACAGAACGTTTAGGGCTAAAGACTAAGTGACTTAGTGGTTAAAGCACTTTTATAAAAATAAACTTACATTGCCCGTACTCTTATTTTACACTAGCAGTTGGATCAAAATTTTTAAAAAAAAATTAAGATGAAATTAGATACAACAATAAAAAAAGAAAAAAATACTTTGACAACAAAACTCAGCGATCTACTAGCAGTCATTACTTTTTAAGGCACGTTCAATGAAGGCTGCAACTAGGTGTGCAATCACGTGACCTTGTTACTAAGCTTTTGATGTCTACTAAAAATAGTAAGTTTAAATATGAGTGACTCCTACTAACTTGTCCACCTACTGTAGATTGAAAATATAAGAACCCCTGCACACTGGGATATTATCATATTGTCCCCGCATGTCAGAGAACATTATATGCTTTTAAAACAAACACTTGATATATTTTAATTCTGAAAGAAGCATCTGCTCAAATTGCTTAAAACATACAACCAAAATAATAAAATATTAATACTTATGCAAATATCTTACTAAATATGTAGTACAAGAGCCAGGAAGAAAAAAAAGGCAGTTATCTCACCCCAATTTTTGATTACTTTAATGAAAACTAGTTATAATTACTAGTAAAAATTGATAAATCTGCCAAGTATAGGTTGGAGGAATAAAAAATGGCGGCTGTTTCATAACCTTAAAAAAACATTAATTTTTCATTCGGAGCTCAATATCTTAAAAACTGTAAGATGTAAGAGAACATTATTTAAAGAAGAGTAAATTTGCCAAAATATTAGCCCTAAAAGAGCTATTTGCGTCCAATAGTTCTCGAGATATAGCTTTTCAAAATCAAAATTTCTTAAAAATCTACTGAAAGTTTATTAGTTAGTTAATTTATTTTGAGAAATCTATATCTCAGGAACTATGTGACGTACAGATGTCTATTAGCACTCAAATTAAAGCTAGTTTAAAGGACTATATAGAAGTTTATGACCTTTACCTTCGTAGGAATAGTAGTTTTCATTATATTTGCTAAAATAAATTGATTTATAGTTATGGGGAAAGTAAATTTGATTTATTAAAAATTTTATTTCAGAAACCATTGGACGAACTGATGTCTATTAGCACTCAAATTAAAGCTAGTTAAATTTACTAAAACATAGTAAAGAATGTTTATCTTTGTAGGAGTAGTAGTTTTTATGATATTTGACAAAATAAACTTACAAAATGTTAATTTCTAGTTGTTTGTATAAAATGTTGGATTTTTGATAAAAATATACCTCTAGATCTATAAGACGCACATATGTCTGCCAACACTCAAAATAAAGGAAATTTAACTTACTTTATTTTAGCAAATTTCGTGTAAACTATTACTCTTATGATGATAAATATCATAAATGCATAATAGCTCATTAAACTAGCTTTAATTTGAGTGCTAATAGACATCCGTACGTCAAATGGTTTTTGAGAAATAAATTCACTAACTACTGATCTTTTAGTACGTCCCATATAACATTTGTATGAAATGTTACTTTTTAAAAAGCTATATCTCGAAAACTATTTAACGTAAATAACTCTATTATGGCTCATATTTTAGCAAATTTACTCTTCTTTAAATGACGTACTCTTAGGTTTTCTTGTGTTGTTTCTAAATTTTAAGATATAGAGCTCCGAATGAAAAAATAGTTTTTTTAAGGTTTTGAAACAGCCGCCATTTTTTATTTCCCCTACCTATACTTGGAGGGTATAGTCTTCATTAAATTAATCAAAAATTGGGGTGAGATAACTGCCTTTTTTCTCCTCTTGGGCTGTTGTATTAATAGTAGAAACCCGCAATTCCGACTTCCACTAGCCCACCTCTTCCGGAGAGTAATTAATAATTTGACCCTATATATAATATACATAAATAAATATTTATATATTTTCAATAAATAAAATAAACTATATGGAGAGATGACATTATAAAAAAAAGACATTTTTTAATACTTAAAACACTATTTTTTCGCCTCTGGTTTATCTATACGTTTATCCGATTTTGGTTTCATCGTAGTCGAATAAGCGAGGTTAAATTGTAATTAAAACTTTTTTAAAATAACTAACTCCTGTCACGGAACTGACGTTACCAATATCGTGGGAAAAGGAGCGTCGGATTCCAGATTCAGCGATGCAATTTAATAGCGGTAATCAATTAATACCGATGACAACTAGATTAACTTTAGATTAAAACGAGTTTTTTTTTCATTATTTCTTATCGGAAATCATACTATTAGGAAGATTCCTGATTAGATAAATAAAAATTTCAAAAAAGGAAATTAAATGATTTTTAATTTGCTAAAAAAAAAGAAAGAAAAAAGTGTATTACTGGAAAAAAAAAATAAGCTGGACACAACTATTGCGTTGTTATTGAAGTTAAAGTAAGGTTTATGTCTCTAATAAATAAATATCTGTATAAATAACTATTGTTATTTATACATGTATAATTATACATAAAATAAATTATAAAATATTTGTATAAAACACATTACATTTAGCAAATTTATCTGGATCAGACAAAAAGTGAAACATTTCAATTTTTTATTACTTATATGAAAACTATGTATAATTAATAGTCAAAATTGATGAGTCTGCCAAGTATAAGTAGGGGGAATAAAAAATGGCGGCTGTTTCAAAGCGATAAAAAAAACTAATTTTTCATTCGGAGCTCTAATCTTAAAAAGTAGGAACACCACAAGAAAACCTAAAAGAACGTCATTGAAAGAAGGATAAATTTGCTAAAATATGAGCCCTAATAGAGTTGTTTACGTTAAATAGTTTTCGAGATATAGCTTTTTAAAAAGCAACATTTCATAAAAATGTTGTATGGGACGTACTGAAAGATCAGTAGTTAGTGAATTTATTTTGAAAAATGTATATCTCAAAAACCATTTGACGTAAAAATATCTATTAGCACTCAATTTAAAGAACTATAAAGTAGCTTATAATGTTTATCTTCGTAGGGGTAATAGTTTACATGAACTTTGCTAAAATATATCAGAGAAACTGCTATCCCTACGAAGATAAGTGTCATAAACTACTTTATAGTAAGTTAAATTTCCTTTATTTTGAGTGTTGGCAAATGTCATAAAAACTATTACTCCTACAATGATAAACGTTATAAACTATCTTATAGTAAATATAACTAGCTTTAATTTTTGTGCAGACAAACATCTGAACGTCCAATGGTTTCTGAAATGAAGTTTTTCATAAATCAAACTTATTGTCCGAACAACTATAAATCAATTTACTTTAGCAAATATCGTGAAAACTACTATTCCTACGAAGGTAAAGGTCATAAACTACTTTATAGTCCATTAAACTAGCTTTGATTTGAATGCTAATAGACTTCTGTACGTCACATAGTTCCTGAGATATAGATTTTTCAAAATAAATTAACTAACCACTAATCTTTCAGTAGATTTTTAAGATATTTTGGTTTTTGAAAAGCTATATCTCGAGAACTATTGGACGTTTTCATATTTCGGCAAATTTACTCTTCTTTAAATAATGTTCTCTTAGATTTTCTAGTGTTGTTGGTAGTTTTTAAGATATATAGAGCTCCGAATGAAAAATTAATGTTTTTTTTTAATTCTGTTTTTATTCCCCCTACCTATACTTGGCAGACTCATCAATTTTGACTAGTAATTATACATAGTTTTCATTAAAGTAATCAAAAATTGGGATGAGGTAACTGCCTTTTTTTTCGTCCCGGCTTTGATACTTACAGATGAGTGACTAAATAACACCACAAATTAAACAGTTAATAATTTTAACTATGTATTTCTCTCTATAATATTATTAGATTTTGAAAAAATAGAATTATTTTTACAATATACATATTCATTAATAGGTACGAATATTCCCGTTTAATATCATATCGGAAATATATTGCAGATTTGCTTGATTAGTGTCACATTAAAAATAATCAAAATTTGTATTTGACGGATCGATTCTACCGTAGACCAGCTGTTCTCAGAGCCGACATTCTGGGGTGACCCAAGCGTATTTAGTGGGCCGCAAGTAACTACTGCTTTCTCTAAATATATTTATATATACATATATATATATTTTTTTTTCTTTTTTTTTTTCAAAAATCAAATTAAATTTTACACCGAACATTTATTCAGTTAATTTCAAAATTAAAATTTTATCACGCCAAATATACGTCACAAATGAACATTTTGTATGAAAATTTAATATACTTACATAAGATTATCCCATCATAATACTTTAAAAAAAACTTTTCAAAAGTGGATTGATTTACTTTTGATATAAAATCCCTCATATTTATTATATAATCTGAGATATCATAATTAGTTTAATCCACGAGATACTCCGTTTTCTTCTGGTTTCTTTGGCTTGTAGGTACTCGCGATGTCGAGTCAATAATATCTTCACTTTAAAAAGATATTTATGTTATTTAAAACTATGATTTCCGGTATTGCTAAGGGAAAAAACTGGACCGCCGCCGCATATATTATTCAAATGAGACCGTACTTGGAATAAACTTCAGGAGAAAGCTGGGTGTCAAGACTTTGGAAGATGGGCGAATTAATAAGCATTTGGGCAGGATATTCAATTAAATGGAACTTTCACGTCCGAAACAAATATTATGACGAAGTCCTGTCATTCGCTGGAGTATTAAATAATCCAAAAGAACAGGATCAGTCCAGACTTTCGTTTCATCCATCCGGCATAAGGAATGTAGATTAAATACATTTATTTTTAAGTTTTTGATGGTCGATCAAATTATATTTTAAATTATGAAAAAATTCTTCGTTTAAACAATCTGTTTTATTTTTTTTTTACTATGGGGCATGGCTATATGAACAAAAAATCTCAAAACAGTTGTTTTACAATTGACTGATCCTCAAGATCCTCAACAATATCTATCATTAACAGTCAAGAAATAAAGTTTTATATACATATGTATATTTATAGATAGATAGGTTCAAGTATTTGGGTTCTATGGTGACGATATAGACGAGGAAACTGAAGCATGGTTAAAGGCATGACTGTTATTGTTAGATTTTTATTTTTAAAATTTCGAAATTGCTTAACTGCAGTTAAAGATTTTTTTAAACAGCTCTTTTGTACAATGTTATGAATAATTAATAAATATTTCATTCAAAATGGAAGTCATTAACCTCAACAAATTTTAGATGAAAGTCTAGAAGGATTTACAGAGTTGTGCTTTGGGGCTTCACTTAACTATCCAATCCTTACAATCCAAAATTCTTTGTAAAATCCTCAATGCTCCTTACTTTGTCACAAATAAAGTTACCCATAAAGACCTAAATGTTCCATAGATAGCCAATCTAGCGCGAATGGGACTTCAGTCCGTCCACAATAAACTCCCGAACCATCCAAACCTATTAATTTATTACATTGGTTACTTGGATACGACTTGGTCATATTCTTAATAATCCTCAGGGTAATATGAAATGAAGAAAGCCTTTATTAAATAAATTAAATTGTATCCTTATTAATTCTCAACACTCTTTATTATATCAACAGTCCAACGTTTCGGCCAATTCGGCCATCCTCAAAGACGATCTAAACATTTAGCAGCTTATTACGTATTAATTTGTAAAAATTATTAAAAACACCATTATTATTAATAATATATCAAACCTATAATATAAATTCACACCTCAAATCAAAATTTAAGAAAATGTTTCACAGGCTATTTTGGCCAGGTCGTCAAAATCAGCCTATGAAAAAGTCAATTAATAGAAAATCAAATTAATTATTACTAAGCTTACCTACGCTTATGTCTAGTTACCTATTTTTTTTTTTTAGAACTTTATTAATTTTTAAAAACTTTAATTTTAGATTAAAAATACACTATGAGATAAAAAAACTATTTATAACCTTCCACACACTCAGGTCAGGCTTATTATTATTTTAATTCAAATTGTATTTTAGTCTCAATTTTTATTTTTTTCAGTTATTAAATTCATATTAAAATTAATCGTAAATAGTAACAAAAATTTTTTCCTATATTTTTCATAAATTTATCTTACTTAAAATCTCTCAAAAGCCTTTAAATTTCCAGAGATTTTATTCGAGTACCAATGGGTATTTTCCTTTAACAATCTTTCATGTCATTATAGTATAACACATTTACTTGTTAATTTTTAGCTGAGATAAATAAATTTACAGATATAAAGGAGAAAAAAAAGTATATAAGTAAGAATTGCCCTTGCAGAGATCTGACTTAACGTCGCGACACTAAAATCAAAAAATGGATTACTTTCCCATGAACGCTATTCCCACGAATGCGAGCGATAAATACTGCCTAAGTGGAAACAGCGAACAGGTTCAAGATTGCAAGTTCAAGATAGTCTGATGGGAAGGGCTCACTAGACATATTGGGAAAACAACTTTTTTTGCAGATTCCGGAAGGCGAATAATTAGCTCTCTGACCTTATTCCACAATACTATTTTTCGTCTCATTCATTCCACTTTCACCTGTGTGTGGGTGTGTAAGAATATATATATTACTATACAATAATACTAATAAGAACTCGGGTTCGAATATGGCTGTGGTAGGTAATTATTTATTCTGTTATTGTAGTAATATTATCACCCAGCCTCAAAACGTGGGTAACCTTAATTGGGTAAAAATCTGGCGCCCGAGCGTGGTTTTAACCAAATCACCTCTTCGCACAACCATTGGTTTAGTAACAGTACTTCCTTACAATGTAATGCATCCCTGAATCTTCATAGGTTGTAGCTGTATTTATTATTATACAGTAAAACTGTTATACATTTTTTATTATTATATAGTTTTGTATTAAAATATATGGTTAGCTATTTCAGTGATATACATATAGCAGGAAATACATTTACATCGGTAGATAGGTTTAAGTATTTAGGCTCTGAAGTAACTAAAAAAAACGAAATTGATGAGAAAATAAAAGTGAAAATAAAAATTGCTTAGCTCTGCATATTCTGTCCAAAATCATAAAATGTAGAAATTACAAAACTATTATTCTTTCCCTGTTTTTTACGAATGCGAAACATGGCCTCTTACACTGAGAAAAGAACAGCGACTCAAGGTTTTAGAAAATAAAGTATTATGTAAAATACTCAGGCCGAAAAAGGATGTGTTAATTGGAGACTTTAGAACGCTACACATCGCTAATTTTGTAACTGCATATGGTAAGTATAATAGAGGTGATAGCATTACGGCGAATAAGTTGAGCGTGTAAGGTTGTGATAGGAGTAAACCTCTTACGAATATACCCAAACGTCGATGGGAAGATGTAGTAGATTTGAGTTTGGAAAGGCTTCACTGGACAGATGTATGTAGAGAACGATTGCTGATATCGGCAAATAAAATAGAACCTCCTCTAAGACTTTATTATTTATTTATTTATAGTTTGATAATAATAAATGATGGTCCGAAAGTTTTTTTTCTCAATCATTTTGTTTTATACTTTACGCTAAAAATATGATAGTATTTCATTAAAAATTAATAAAAAATAAAATTCAACCAAAATAAACCAAAGAACTTTCTCATTAAAAAAAAATATTTCTTTTAAAGAAATTTGATCGGGATAATTTGTGGAAGGCCGTTATTTCGGCGGCGTGCTTTTGTTTCATTCATGTTTTTTCCCACGGGCCTGCTTAATTTTTTTTTTTTACTAAACAAGAATTTTCCTGAAATAAAGAATTTTTATGATGCTTTTTGAAAAAAATCCTTCCGTTGTATTTCGAGACTCGTTAGTACAGGATTTTATTTTAATTATTTACCTCAGTTGTTTTCCTGGCTTCTATAATTTTACTTAGTTAATCACATATTTTTACAAATGATGTATACATATAATTCTATTTTTGTTGATTTTAGTTTATATTTGATCAGTTTATTTATTTTTTATTATTGTTTATTTACTTGTTTTTAAAATTTAAAATGTATATATAGTATAATTGTGTTTTACATCCTTAATTCTTATTGCCCTTGATTGTGGCAGAATTTATTATTCCAATAACAGTTAGTTAAAAAAAAAAATATCACAGGAACCCAACGCACAAAATCCAGCCCATAAAATATATACCTGCAAATAATATAAAAAAATATTTTTCATCACACTTAATATGAAAACTCATATCAAGCTGTTCTAAAACTCATACCAATTGACTAATTAATTTAATAAAGTAACTATTTTTTTTTTTCACCTGCAAATCTTAAGCAGTGGATCCTAGTATAAACGTTATAATAAAATACATTAAAGAATTCATTTATTTAATAATAATTATACGTCGAATGAATATCATAATCTAATAATTCGGTCATCTAATAAGTGGTATGGTCGTATAAACAATCTGTTCTGGTTGTGTATGGACTTCAACTTTGACTTACTGAAGCCCAAGGACTTACATGCCCGTAGTCATTGGACGCAGAACTTTTTTGATGAAGTGCACATTTTAGAAGGTATAGGTGAAAATAAAAAAAAAATACAGTTGTCCTTTGTACTACAGACAGCCCTGACGATGTGGGGCGAAACGTTGGTAAACAATAAATAGTTTACTTCTACTATTTTGTACCTTCATCGTTTTTATACCATATTTAATTTAAGCTTAAAAATTAATAAATAAATGTAATTTAAGTCAAACAGGTAGGTTTTAGTGAAGATATTAGTATATTAATGATATTTAATTCGATTTACAAAAACATATCTATAATATATAAAAATATTACTTAAATTATATCTGCTTAAATAGCTTTGAAAAATATTTCATATTTATACTAAATACTCTTCAATTCTTATTCATAATTCGAGGATTGCCTATTTTTTTTTTTTCTAAAATACCTACAATCTACGTCATACGGTCAACTATCTTCTTCCAATAAAAATAATTTTTAAATATATACTTCATACCCTACGAATTAAAAGAGAAAAGAAAATGTTTTTCAAATCTTTTTTTTTTTTTTAAATTAAACTTTTACCAAGTTTACATTTTCATTCTTGGAAAATTATTTAACAAATATCTTGATCTATCTATCTTATCATGAGACTGGATCGAAGAGAATTATCAATAATAATAATAATTCTAATTCCAGTAAAATATATTTAAACCTTGTAGTAGTACTACTTGATCGAAGATTTAACTATATCTACCAAAGTATATTACCAGTTTCGAGGCAACTTACTACCTAGAGAACACATTTTTTCGTTTATGTACTTATATTTAATAGGACTTCATCACGCTTAGTTAGAAATATAAAGTTAATACAAATAAAAGCATTTTTATGATACAAAATGATATTCATTCAGAGTTATACAAAGACTGGAAGAATGATGAATGACATTTGCGGTTAAGTATTACGGGAAATGGAACAGGAAAAAGATACAGCGGTCCCCTCGAGTTTACGGAATTTCTCTTGGCGCTCCACATTTGTATTATTTTTTTTCTTAGTAGCAAACACGGAGAACGTACAATAGAACACAAAATGTAAAATAAGTTTCCTCACTAAAAAGGATAAAGATTGCTGGCAGAGATAATCCACATTGGATCATAAGTTTATATCTAATCTAAATATTGAAAATAATTAAATTAAAAAAAATATATCAAATTTAATGACCATAAGAGGGCTAAAAGTAAACAAAATAAATATAATAAATTAATTAAATTAAAAAGATAAAAATGAATAATTATATTTTTTATTTGTTTTACAGCATTTTATTGAATAAAGCAATCTGCCACACACAAAGCAAACATGAGTATTAGGCTGAACGTATTCAATAATAAGAAAAAAATAAATAAAATTCGAAAAAAATTATAGAAAATAAATTTTAAAATATTAGATAATAGTAATGATAAAATTAAAAAATAATAATAAAATAAAATAAAAAAGATCTTAAAATTTTTCATTATGTAACCCTATTACAAATAATCTAAAATATAAGTTGACGAAGATTTCATATAATGTGATAGAAGAAAATAGAGTTCTTTTCTTAGTAAAATATTTTAAATACTCCTGTCTAGGATAATAGTATTGGTAAAATAATAAAGATCTTAAAATGTTTCATTATGTAACCCTATTACAAATAATCTAAAATATAAGTTGACGAAGATTTCATATAATGTGATAGAAGAAAATAGAGTTCTTTTCTTAGTAAAATATTTTAAATACTCCTGTCTAGGATAATAGTATTGGTAAAATAAAAAAGATCTTAAAATGTTTCATTATGTAACCCTATTACAAATAATCTAAACCATAAGTTGATGAAGATTTTATATAATGTGATAGAAGAAAATATTGTTATTTTCTTAGTAAAATATTTTAAATACTCCAAATTACAAATAATCTAAAACATAATTACATTATATAATGTGATAAAAGAAAATAGAGTTATTTTCTTAGTAAAATATTTTTAATACTCCTGTCTAAATAACTAGTTTGATTTTTCATGTCTTTTAGTAAATTCAGAACCTAAGAATTCAGTTCTCCAGTCTAAAATAGGGATAAGTAAATACTATATAGGCTTGTAAACTTCATGCAATCATGTACTTAATTATAACACCTAGGAATAAAAAAAAAAAGGGTAATTTCCTGACAAAAATCATTGAAGGCTTAATTCGATGGATAAAATTCCAAAAATTATATTTTATAAACAAATAATTCGTGATTAATAAAAGGATATTTTTTAGGATTCTTTAAAATTATTGCTGTTTAAAAAGGGGACATAATTTATAATAACAAGATGACTTTTTTTTTTTTAATGAATAACATCTTGCAATTTTTTGTATTTTTATGTCCACGCTATTCCGTAGATGGTTTGATCCTCCCTCCCCCCCCGTAAAAGCGAGGGTCCACTGTATCATGAAGTTCCCTAAAACGTTTTAGCGGGATGTTAATAAGTCAACTTTTTGCACGCCGACTTCCGGACTACTTGAAAAACTTTCTCACGGTCGTGGGAACGATTACAAAAATTGACACAACATGGTTTATTCTGATCTTGTGTAAATTCTCGTGATTTTTAGAATGTTATCTAGAGCTGGCGCTGCTATTGTTACTCATGCACATCTTCAGAAGAATAGAAGATAGGTATTTCAGAAAAAAAAAAAATGCAATCCTCGAATTATGAATAAGAATTGAGGAGTATTTATTATAAACATGAAATATTTTTCAAAACTATTTAAGCAGATATAATCGAAGTACTGTTTTAATATATTAGAGATATGTTTTGTAAATAGAATTAAATGTCATTAATATACTCTAATCTTCTCCTACCTGTTTGACTTAAATTACAAAATTTATTTATTAATTTTTAAGCTTAAATATATCCTATGAAATTTTAATAATTATAAAATTAATTCATAATCACACTACCTTTATTTTACTTTTTATTATTACTCATTTCTTCTCTCGTCCCTTTTTCAAATTAACTTGTTTCTTTTTACTATTAGAGGGTAATTGTTTGTTTTATTTAAGTGTACCAATATCATTATTTTTTGTTATTAATTTTACTTTCCTATTTTATTAAGAAGCATTATTCTTATCTATTTATTTTTTCTTCTTTTAATAATAACATTGTTTATAGTTAGGGGTGTCTTTTGTACGAGACTATACCCCGCAATAATCAACTGTTAATGTAAGGCCCACCAAGCCGATCTGGTATAAAATAAAATATATAT
>NW_027108734.1:603776-608250 GCF_000696795.3 Halyomorpha halys | reverse complement strand
TATATATATATATACTAGGAAATTTCACGCGGACTTTAGGAGATTCCGATTTCAGTGCAATACTTAGAAGACTTAATGAAGGACTTGAATTTTAGCGATAAATCTTTTACACTTACAACTAGAGGGAACGGGGGACGAGAGAGAGGTAGTAAGCCCAGAAGAAATGCAAGACAGGCCGTATCGTGGCTGGAGGATATGCTCACGACGCCATGAAACACGACTCTATGTCTGTGGGGCATCGGCCGCGCTCTAAATAACACTTTAAGAGCTACTTATCCAAGGCTGTGTTATCAAAACAGTCATTCATTAGTATGTGTGAAACGGTAATCCTATAATGCACGTCTATGGTTTACATTCAGATGATCCGGGAGCCGGTGCAATAATTTGGATTATTAACCAGCAAAATTTCACGATCTTACTAGGGTATGGAAAAAGGCTTTTCCAAAAATAAAAGAAAAAACAATATTTACATAATTTAAAAAACAGTTTAGTAATGAAGAAAGCGAATAAATCAATAGCACTAATTTTTCTATTAAAAATTAAATTAAAAGTACTACTACAATTCATGAAGGGTCATGGGTTCAGTACTTCGTAAGGAATACGATACTAGACTAACAGATGTGCAAGGAGGTAATTTAGTCAGAATCACGCTCGACCGCTAGATCTTAACAGATTAAGGGTAACCAATTTATGAAGCTGGTTGGACCCCAGTGCTTCAGAACCCACTGAGTTGACTCATACCTACATTGTAACAGAAAAAAAATTTCTGCCTGGCTGAATTGGAACCCGGGTCGTTGGAGTGGCACTGTGCCATACCACGGTGCCACCGCGTTCCTACTAATTTTTCTATATCCATTAAAATTATATAAATAATAAACGTATAAATGATTATAAAGAAAATAAAAATAGTACATTCTTACAAAACACATTTTCACATAGGAAAAGTCATATTTTTCATCATAACTTGATATATACCATTTATTACAAAGTATGTTTTTTATTATTTATTTCTTTTTTTTGGCCAAGACTCCCATTGGAGTCCTATACTGCCTAACCATGGTTGGGGGTCAAAGTTCTTCATTTTGTGGGACCGCCACTCAATGAAAAAATTCAAGGCCCAAGCCGGATTCGAACCGGCACCGCCAATAGACATCAAATTGGTAAGACTGTATCTTAACCACTGAGCTATGGGTGGCCCTTGGAAGTATGTACTTTGCTATATGTGATAGTATATACGATACGTCACATATTCATTTATTTTTTTATGTTGTTGTTAAAAAACTCCTTTTTTTTCTATTTTCTCGTAATGAAATTATACTATTAATATTGTAAATTTGTTTTGAGATATAATTCTCTGGCAATGCGAATACTAAAAGTGCGGGCCGATATATCAGCGTTGACACCAAAAGGTTAATACAGTAGATCCTCGAATATTAGAATTCGCCATATACGACTCCTCGACTACCAAAAGGGGTTTCAACCTTCCTCTCCAAGTTTTTATTTAGATAGATTACAACCTGCAGTCTGCAGCGACGCTGGTTTGATTCCGGCCTGGACGGGTTGACTTTTATTTCGTTGTATTCAACAGAACAAAATCTCGACCTTCCGACGGCGTTTATAATAGGTCGGTAACATGTAAGATAACCCCCTCTCTCCATATTCCATAATATTGAAGTCAACATGTTGGGAGTAGTGTTAAATACAATATATAGCTTTATAGGTAAATAAAAAGAGAATTTCGTACAAAATACTTATCTATGTCATTTATGCAAACAAAAATGTTTATATTACTATTACTAAAGAAGAAATCATTTTATAATTTTTTTTCGTATCGCTAACCATCTCCTTTTTATATAATACCCGCAGCCAACAACTAAAATAATTGTATGAAATTATGAAATGAGTATTTAAAAACAGGTCTACTCAATAATATTTTTTAGAAAATCAAAAATAATTTCACCACAACGGATAAAATAAAATGGTAAACATTCAACCAAAGGTTATTATTTATACATATTTTTTTGTTAGAATAAGAAAGAATTTATAAACAATTAAGAGTAATTAACTATTAAATATTATTTTCTGATGGAATTAGGAGCAATTTTAGAAGAATGAAGTCGTTATCATTAAAAAAAAAAAATTATAACAATAAAAAATAAGTAGTACTTTCTCTAAAATTAAAATTGAGGTTTCTAGTAACAACATGAAACATTTCAAACTTTCTCTAAACTCGAAATTATGGTTAATTACATCAAACAACATTTATCCCTTTAAACTTATTATGAACATTACAGGGACAAATACCTGGTCATTCCCGTGGTAATAAGTCAAATAAACAATTTATTATTATTATTTTTTTTTATGTCAAAGATAATATTTAACGATGATTCAATAGTTTAAAACTATAAATCCATTTTAACCCGATAGATGAAAATAATAATTTTTACCAATCACAAACAATTTAATACAACAAAAGATTCTTATTTACATAATAAACTCAATAGCATAATGCAATACAGAAATATTTAGAAAATAGATTGTTCGGTAAAATAAAGAACAATTTTATTTTGGTTAGGTCTGGTAATAACTATTTCCTGATACGGAATAAAACATCTGATACAAGATTTTTTAAGAAAATTTAAATTATAAACCAAACATTTATTTTAAAATAATTTTTTTGTAAGTATGGGAATGTTCGTATATAAAGAATTAATGTTGAGGTGTAGATAGTTGACCGTAGATTAATGCTTGAAGAAGTTTGTCGGGGGGTGCGGTCAGCAAAGAACAACATAAATAAACATTTGTTGTTCTTTGCTGACCGCACCCCCCGACAAACTTCTTCAAGAAAGAAAGAATAAAGAATTAATTAATCAAAAATAATGAATTCTAGACAGAATGATTAGCATCATGTTCTTACCACCTAATTATCTCCTCACTAATTTAACTAATTCATGAGACCATGAAATTTCAGGTTTTACTAGCCACTGTGTTAATATAACTAAAAGTTTTAATAAGGTAAAAAGAGATTTTGTTTACAATGTACGACTGAATTGTGTAATCAATTTAACAATTTACATGGATGTAAAATTAATAATATAAATAACTAATAAAGTAATTAAAACTAATTTAATATATTATCCCTACATTATAATACACCTTATAGTAAAAAACGTCAGAAAGAGTCCCATTCATTAACAGCGGTCATGATCCATTTATCTTAATTTTCAAGAATTTCATAATGAACTTTGTATATCTTAATTAAGGAATATGAAATTTCTTTTAGTACATATCCAATTTGGTTAAGTGCATCTAATTAGAAAAATTTCCAATTGTTAAGGACATAAAAAAACCTATAAATATATAATATAATAGAAAATCTTTGAAATTAGAATAAATGTACTAAAATATGAGCCCTAACAGAGTTACGTTCAATAGTTCCCTAGATAACAAAAAATCAATATTTTGAAATTATTTTGGCAAAAATCATGGAAAATACTACTCCTGCGAACAACATACATACGTTTATTAGCTCATAATGGGTATTAGTAGCAGGAAGTAGGAATATCGGTTTCTGTGATATTCACCAAAATTAATTCTCAAAATATAAATTTTTTGTTTTCTTTAAAAAAACTTTTGATTTATGATCTGTACTGTATATATTTTTCATTTAAGTAAAAAAAAATTAGGGTGAAATACCTTCTTATTTTTCTTATCTTGGTCTCTTGGACTAAAACTACATATTTTATAAAAACTACATATATATAATAAAATTTTTAAATATTATTTAAGTGCGTTGTATCGTTGGCTTTCTGACTAGAAAAAAAAAAAAAATAAGCCAAACAAGAAAAGAAGTACTTTCCCCTTCAAGTATTCAATCACTTTCAGTTTTCTTTCCATTAAACAACATTGTATAAAAAAAACTTTTAGTAAGCTTTGAAGACATAAACTGCAGCAAACGAATGACTAAAAACATCTTGGCCATAAACGCGTACGGCCTAAAAGAGGTGTTATGAGTTACCATCCAGAGAAACTTGTCTACAGTTTCTCTTATAGTACAAGAGCCGGGAAGAAAAAAAAGGCAGTTATTTCACCCTAATTTTTTATTGCTTTATTGAAAACTACTTATAATTACTATTCAAAACTGACGAGTCTGCCAAATATAGGTAGGGAGGGGGGAATAAAAAATGGTTGGCTGTTTCAAAACCTTAAAAACATTAGTTTTTCATTCGGAGCTCTATGTCTTAAAAACAACCAGCAACACTCGAAGATCTAAAAGAACATTATTTAAATGAGAATAAATTTGTTGAAATATGAGTCTTAATTTAACGTACTACAAAGTAGTTTATGAACTTCACCTTCGTAGAATTAGTAGTTTTCATGATATTTCTTAAAATAAATTTATTTATAGTTCTTCCAGGTCTGCTCTATAAACTTCGTCAATTCCTACCCCCAACATATTTCCTTATAATCCGCT
>NW_027108734.1:572739-602906 GCF_000696795.3 Halyomorpha halys | reverse complement strand
ATATCATATGTCATTATGATCAAATTTACTGGTTGTATTTTTTTATACAGTTGTAAATATCAACAAATAAATAAAATAAAAAAAAAAAAAAATTTATAGTTCTTCGAACAATATGTCTGAGTTTGAAAAACTTTATTTCAGAAATCATAGGACGTACAGATGTCTGTTAGCACTCAACTTAAAGCTAGTTAAATTTACTATAAAATAGTTTATAACGTTTCTTTTTTTAAGATTAGTAGGTTTTATGATATTTGACAAAATAAATTCACAAACTGTAAATTTCTAGTTTTTCGTATAAAATGTTTGATTTTTGAAAAAAATATATCTCTAGATCCATAAGACACCCACAGAAATTTAGTGATATTGCAAAGGCAATGCGAAAATATCTTTACACTAAAAAATTGGATAGAAGGAAATATTACTTTAAAAATTGAACACTATCAGATTTTGGCGCCCGAGCAACACTACCATTTGGGTCTCACTAGAGCCGACTCCATTCACAATAGAAGAGTTAATTAGTTAATTTGAAAATTCATAAGGAATTTCGAATTTTTGCGGGATCAAACGTTTTCACACTTAAATTGAGTATTCTCGCTCTCAACGGAAAATCGACCGCATCAATACCAAGTCAAAATTGTCGTTAAAATATGGCGTTACCGTTTATTTTTCATGGTACTTTGTTTTTCTAATTTCTTTACACAATGACAGACTGCGGTAAATTTTCCGCAGTGATCGGCAACATTTGAAGAATCGAGATTATTTCTTCATAACACTCCTCGATTTCCAAGCTTCGGAACCAACAAACTTTCTTTTTACCACCTATTTTGCTAGGATATGAGGTAAGCGAAAACCTGGATTTTAAATCCTTAATAATGAATAGTGTATATCAGGGAAGGAGCAATATTTTTTCGAAAAACTTTCTTTTAGATTCCCCTAGGATGTCCCAATGCTTGACAATAATTATATTAATAATAACTTTCTTTTTCCTAAGAGTCAATCGCGATTGTGCGGAGACCACCAAGATGGTTGACAGACTATGAGGTGGAAGAACAGTCTTAAAAGGTAGTTACTTGGAACTAGTACCTGGTAGCCCGGAGCAGAGCCGGCAGTTACACGGAGGAGGAGTCACGAACTCCTGCTTTCCGCAGTACCTCATCCCCTGAAGAAATAGTTAGCTGGTCGTGCCGCCCTTCTCTGTCCTATCGGCTCTTTCATTTTTTTATTTATCGAGCCTCTATGGTCTGCTCAATGGTAATCCTTCCCTCATTGTCAAGTCTTCCTTCATTAACAATGTAAGGATAGTCCGCATCATCACGACTCTATCACAATAAACCAGCATTTAAATTATCCATTATCCGACTTATTGTAAATGGTAGGATTCGAAAGAGATAACGGACGCAATGAACGAGATATGCACCAAGTATTTCTCTTTTTTTATGATTTTAGAGAAATGAAATGTTGTCAGATTAATAATCTTATAATTAATTCTGTCATTAAATACGTACAAATTCCCTACGCCTTCAACACCCAGTCAGTAAATGAACCCAGATTACTTGAGTGATACTAGCTAATACACAAATAAGGTTCTAGACTTCCGTTCTTAATACTTCATGGACCTAGATTCGAACAGCCTTTTCTTTTACGCATGGTAAAGATCCGAGCAGGTCAGGATACTGCTCAACGAATCCATGTTCTAGGGCCGTTATAATAGGATGAAAACTCGACCCTCCCAATCTGATTAAAATAGGTTGGTTACCTGTAGAACCAAAATCTGATCTAACTCAAAAGTTTTTTTTAAATATTTATTTATTGCTATTTACAACTGTAAATTATAATACATTTAGTAAATCTGATCTCAGTTAAATTGGAGTGTTACAGGCGTGTAGAAAAACTCCCCATTGGCAGGACTCTAAATACGTTTTACGTGGCCATCTTCTTTTCATACGCCTCGGAGGATTGTCGGGAATGGAAGAGGAGGCAAGGTTATAAACTAGTGGGTTTGGGAGGCTAAGGAGTTTAGAATGGAAGGAGTGATATTTACTTCGGGCTAGATCGGTTACATGTGGAACATTAAGGTCTTTAAGTATGATCTTATTTTTGAACAAAGTAAAGGAGCATTGACAATTTTACGAAGGATTTTGGATTGCAGTTAGTCAAAAGTAGAAATATTTTACTGTCACGAAATCATTTATAAATGATGGAATATCTCGGAAATTAAAAAAATTAAACTATTATAATAATGGTTCATTATATCGATGGCTTACTTTATAGAGGTGCTAAGTACATTTCCACGAATCTAACAAACTATACAATAAAATGTTATCTCTTTGTAATTTTCTTTTGTAAATTACAACTTGTCATTAAATTTTTTGATTGAACTGATTGAAATAAATTCTGAAAATTTGAATTTTTTTTTTACTTAAACCAAAATAATATGTCTACGGAAAATTCTGAGTAAAAGTTTACAAAAGTAATGTAAAAAAATAAAATAAAATTTAGGTCAGTTCTATTTACCGTTAATTACATGTAATGGAAAATAATAAGGTCTAGATGGCATTGTTACATTAAATTGAAGGAGTTCTCTCATTTAGCGATTTCTTCACAATTCACTATCAACCCATCTATATTTATAATACACTTATATTTTAATTCTCATTAATACATATGACTATCATTTGTTGACAGGTGCCGAGCATTTAGTGGTTGAAATGTGGCGGTTGTTCGTGGTTCTAGGATGTTGGGCAGGTCTGAGCAGGGCAGACCTCACCGAGTTGGAACAGAGTATCATCCGGGACCCCATGTCCATCAGCTACTACCCCAGCCGGAGGGAGAGGCCGCCTCCTTCGTCGTCCAAGGCTGAGCAAGAGGTAAGTCGATTCAACCCCTAACTTAAGTACTAGCAAAGATGAACATGCCAGACCAACAAGGAAAACAAGCAA
This sequence comes from Halyomorpha halys, assembly GCF_000696795.3. Classification (NCBI taxonomy): domain Eukaryota; kingdom Metazoa; phylum Arthropoda; class Insecta; order Hemiptera; family Pentatomidae; genus Halyomorpha; species Halyomorpha halys. Next base: position 599,967 of record NW_027108734.1, on the reverse strand, counting down.
ATATATCATGATTTTTCAATTCAAACCTTACACCTGTACAGGCATATTTATACAATATTAAGCAACAGCAGTACTAAATTCATGAAAATACTTCTTTAAAATAGTTATAAATAATTAATAATTATGAATATAACAAAATATTTCAATATATCATTCGTTCCGAACCCGCCTGCAAGAATAAGAACTCTGTGGATCACTAAGACTTTTCTCCAGGAACTCAGTTTGCAAAAAGTGCATTTTGAGGCATCTTCGTAGCATTTTTTTACCTGCTAAGTTAAGCCAACACCAATTCCAAACACGAGGAAAGCTAATCAATAGATGTAAATATGTTTCCTGACCCTGCGTCTCCCAGCTGTCGGTAAAAGTAAGACAGTAAAATAAATATACGATTATCAAATTTTTATGATGCACTACAAATATATACTATTAATATCTATATCAGTGTTGTTTAAAACTATATTGCACTTCTAAAATGTCATCACGTCGATGCTTTTTTTTTCTAAAAAATTAAGTTTTTTAACTTAGAATTGAAAAAAAAAAATAATTCATACTTTTTAATAGGAAAGAAAAAAATACACCGGTTGATTTCACTTTCTGGAAGTTTAAACAATTCTAGTTCGTTTCCAATTTTTCTTTATCTATGTGAAGAAGTTTACATTGACCCTTACTTAGAAAACTTTCAATATTATTAAATATCAATATTTTCATTTCTATATTATAGAACGATTTCCTTAAGCACATTCTATTTCTCCCTAAACCTAAGAAATCCAAAATATTAAAATTTCATTTTCAGAATCAGTGCTACTGTTAAGTAAACCATTACATGTCCTCCTTAAATGAGGATAGAATTATTTTAAAATACATCTAACTTCCTTATCACCATAAAAATATACAATAAAGACTAAAGATAAGACATAGGCTGGAATTAATGTTCAATAAGAACTATTGTTTTATTTATTTGATTTTAAGTAAATGACTTTAGTTTTATTTTTTTGTCTTAATGTTAGCTGATATTTACAGCCAAATTAGGAAATAAAAATAAGTAAAATGTAATTCGTTTGATCTAAGTTCCTTTTTCAATCCCTATTGTTTAATAAGAACCAATAAAATTTGTTTATACAATTTAATTTATATTTTTTAAACGAAATTATGTAATATAATATTTTTATTACATTAAATTCCGAAGGCTTTCGTTGAATTGCTTGATAAAAGCCTTTATGAGCTTTGTTAAGCCGATACAAAAATCATATTCATATATGAATATGGAGATTGTTTTAATTATTATTTCATATTCCTTATTTGTGGGATATTTTGAGATATACTCATGAACTCAGTTTTTCATTTATATCATAGCAAAGGGCAATTCGGGCATTCCTAAAAAAATTAAAAAACCTTAACATTTTTTAATATTATAATATCCTAGTTTAGGACTTATCAAAGATCAAATAAGCCCCACTTTTCGGGTAACAAAAGATAATTGAGGGAGTAACTGGCTTTTATAATGCCTGAGAAAAAACAAGGCGGCTAGAGAATGTAATCATCATATCCAACCCAGCTGAAGAGTATTTAAAAAGAACCGACTGCGGAAACTTACAGTACTAAGAGTAGCCATAAAATAACATAATTGAAGACCGTTAGGAGAAGAGAACTTTCTCACAGGGAGACTTGTGGATACATACCAGGGTACTTGAGATCTATCCAAATCGGAATCAAGTCCTGTCGAGATCTACAAGATCGTATCATTAGCATAAGTTAAGTCCTCATGAAGTACTAATACGACTTTACAAGTACTTGAACCCCGGTTGCAACATCAGTTCTAAAACTACTATGGCGTCAAACTTATTTGGTTATATATAAACCTCTGACATTTCTTAATCGAAAAAAAAATTAAGATTAAAATTCCTATTTTTTTAACTATAAAATTATTGTTTTATTTACAAATTTGTCTGTTATTCGTTTAAAAAAAGCATACAATAATAAACGAAACTATCGATTAATATTTAGATAAATGATTAATGCGTAAGAGTTCTGCTATTCCTATCTCGTCCACTTATTCTATTTTGGCCCAGTCTGCGAGGTAGGTGAAGGCAAACCCAAAATCACAAGTAAAGCCCGGATTACAATGTTATGCAGGAGTCATGATCAATGATTTAATATATCAAAATTAATAATATATTACAATATTACTATATTACAACATTTTTTGAGTCATATTGTACGATTTTGATTTTTAATGCAAAAAATTGCACTTTTCAGTCTAAATTAGACTGTTGAGGCCAACATATGGATAACCATTTAGAAAATAAACATGGGCAAGACATTATGCAAAATTTCTTCATAAAGGATTATTAACTTTGTTTTGTTAATAATATAGCTTTTAATTATTTTTTATTTAAGTTTTATTTACAACTGGATATAATTAATAGAATCGAACTATGCCTAAAACATACGTAATTAATTAAAACAAAAAACGAAGTGTGCTATTATCTCGCAACGAGATCATACGTCAGAACTTAGTGCAACTTATTCACTGTCGGGTATTATCTCACATCTTCAGCAGTTTCTGAATCATTTTCTAGTTTGAAGCCATTTGCAGATAAGACATTTTATAATTTCATTTGAATTCAAGTTTTCTGTTAAAAAGTATGTTTGATACATTATCATAACTTCATTAATTGTCTATAAATTTTACCACTATAACATTCATATTTATTTTCTTTAGGTTATGATGTAGTCTTATGATATAAGGTTCTTTAGATTATGATATTTTGATCTTTAGAGCAATTTCGTTTATTTTTTCCTTTTGTTTTAGTAAATAAATATAATTAAGATAAATATATATATTTTTTTATGTGTGCCTAAAGGGAAATCCTCAATTGCGAGTGACCTACGGTACCCACTTAACGCTTTAACAAAATTTCTCATATTATACACATGAGGGTGTACATAAGCCAAGATTTTTTAAATTTATTTTATAGATTAGAAAAGAAAAATATTAGCTAAAATAAAAACATTGTTAAACTGTAAAAGTGTCTCATTCAGAGCAAAAAAAATCCAATTCTTAAAATAGTATTAATTAGTAAAGCGGTGTTGGGTGATAATAAAAAATATCTGTAGCAATTAAATCTCATTTTTTATTGTTTTTAACATGGATTCTCAATCCCTTTATTATTCCGTCTGACTTAGTAAAAATGAAAATTAAAATCTGTACCGTAGTTTTTATATATGTTTTGGTTTTATTTCAAGTGTTATTCGAAATTTTTCTTTTATGCAAACAAGGCTAGTTTATTTATATTAGTTTATTATTATTAATCCATATATTAATAAAATAAATAAATGATTTTTGAATAATAAACAGGATTTTGAGTTTTTATTACACGAATATCTGGTTTCTACCTGGAAGGAATTAACATTTGACGTATAAGACCAAGAAACAAATCGTGTAGACAGGCATTCTGGACAAATGTACCACCACTTCCAGTGTAAAAAAAAACACTATTGTGTCAGGGCAAAAAAATAACCATTTTCTTTCTTATTCCCTTTGAAGACTAAAAATGGTCCTCCGTAGTTCTTCCAAGGTGACCTTACAGAGGTGGAAGACCACTCCGGAAGAACTAGCGAAGAAGATATGAATAAAGAAAGTTGGAGATTATTCACTGAATGAACTCGACCGTTAGCAGAGCCACGCACATGCATATGCTAATAGTTGCCCGGTCTGTATTAGCAGCTGATTTACACGGAACTATTGCGGGTGAGGGCAGTTCCTGTTCAAGATGCTGGTACAGGAAATTCAAGTTGGCCTCCTTAAGGAGTAAACAAACTTTTAATGAATATTCCTTGCATATAACAAAATAAAATAAATAAGGAATTCAAATAAAAAATCAATTAAAGTAAAATTTAAGACACCTACATGAATGATAATTTATCCGTTATAGAGAGGCTTCTGTTAAGAAAGGGTTAATATAAAAACAAGAAAAAAATTAAATTAAGCTGCGATACCTGGTATGTTAAAAAACAATATATATCAAGGCATGGTTCCATGGACGTATCGTCAAAACTATAATTTTTTGGGACACATGCATTAGTAGAATTTTTTTTTAAATAGGTGGATAGTACGTCCAATTATCGGATCATACAGGGGTTTAATGTGACTAATTAAGAAATAATTGGCACCATAGTTTCAGACAAAAACCTCAAATTTCAAGTGAGGGATCTTTTTTTTATATACTAGGGGTATTCATGATCTTTAGCTTAACATGTTAAAGCGTGTTAAATGGAGAAAACTTATATTAAATGGAGAAATATTTCCTTCTTTTACTATATTAAGACAATATAACATTGACCATGGTTGAGAGTTTGTTACTAGGTCTGTTAAATAGAGAATGGCGTTATGCAACAGACCAGCTGAGCTCGTCACCATTTTATTTATTGTGTTAGGTTACTTGCTCGTTGTTTGTGTTCTGATTGTGTTAGTATTGTTTAGGATGTTTTTAAAACTAATAAAGCAATAGATGACAATAATAATAATGTAATGACAGTTGTCAATTAGCTCATCTTGATTCTCAGCCCAAGTTAAAATATCAACAAGGCACTCATCAGCAAAACTTTTACACTACTTCTACTTTTCACTCAATTTAGGCATAATGCAATAAATTACTTTAATTAAAACTTATAAGTAAACAATATTATGGACTTTTGGAAGGAAAGGATATAAAACAAGTTGCTCAGAAAATCTGCTAAGATCTCTTATGCATTTAATATGACTTTAAATAGGGCTGCTCACAATCCTATACTATCTAAACATTTTAGATTTAACATAACATCATGAATACCCTTACTGTTACCAGAATTGAGAGCTCCAGTGCAAAGCTTTCCTCTTGCAAGGTAGAATGCGTTGCTAAATTATTATTTTTGGGTTAGAATGTTAATTTAATAAGAACAAAAATATTAAACTTGAGTAAAAATAAAGTGGACAAAAGATTTATACTGTCTTTATAATAAAAAATAGGGAAAAACTGAAATATGTGCCTTGGGCAATATGTTATAGAAATGTCTGTATCTGACCTCCTGAGAAAGCGGAGATATGTACTACTGAGCAGACTGAGTTCTAGACGTAAAATATACATGACGAACGTGTGGCTTACCCAGATCCAAACTATGTACTGATAAGAGCTTTGTTGGGGATCTGTTGTATAAAAAATTCAGGCTCAGTATTATAGCAACGTTTAAAAGTAGCGACTGCCGGCCGTTTACGTAAAATACATCGCGGGCGCACACAAAAACACATTTTTTGCATTAGAAAATATATCTTATATAATAAAAAATAAATCAAATTCCAACATGACTGATAAATTAACAGAGTAAATAAAACGAATACATTTTTTTTTTATGTTGCTTATCATACACCGAATGCTATGTGTAAACACATATTGTATACTCTATGCAAACGGTTCCCAAGCTTTGATTCGCCATGGACGAAAAAAATTTCCCGGTACTTTGGTCAAGCTAAAAATAAATTAAAATATCAGCATTATTAACCCTAAAGCCGTTCAATATATAGGAAAAGACGAATAATTAGTGAAAAGTAAACTCTGAACTGTTTCAATTTTTCAAAGAGGGATTTGCTTTGGGAATCGCTGCTCTATGCAAGCACTGAATGCAGACCAATAAATAAGTGTTTTTTAGTACAGTCTATACTTGTCAATTCTGAAATCGTGAATTTTCGGATTATTTTATGAATTTCATCCGTTATGAGGAACTAAAATTGTGCCCGTATTAGGAGTGAAGGGGTTCCATAATTGAAGGATTCAAATGCATCAACTTAACACCTAAGAAAGTCTGTTACAATGCAGTTTCCGTTACGAGAATTTTCACTGCATCACTGCATATACTCTTTCTTAGAAATAGGACATACGCCTCCTTACTCTTTATTAAAATCTGCCACTTTATTACCTCTCAAAAACACAGCAGGTGTTTAAGAAACCAAGTCACCCAGTTTTTACTAATGAAAGCTTTTCGAGATTATGCGCATACAAAACGACAAGATTGTTGCTAAAAATGGAAGTGGGTAAAAGAGGAAGACACGCAATGGTTTAAATGTTAATTTTTCATTAACCGGATTGCGGCAGTAATTAGAGTAAAGATTAAACTGACCTACACACAGGGATTTTTTTCCGACCAAGACTTAACACTTTTACACAACGAAATTCCATTCTTTTTCACTTTCCTATCACAATTAGGACTATACAAAAAAAAATTGATAAATAGTTTTCAAAGGCATTATATATAGTATCGGTATACAATAAATTTATACAAAATTATATAATATAATATTATTAAAATTAATAATAAAAATAACTTACAATATCTCAATGACTAGTCCACCGTAGCTTCCATGATTTATAATAAGTGAATTTAATAAAAAGGAAAAATTTTCCAGAAAAATCATAATTGGTTCTGAACCGATAATTATTTGTTGAAATAAGATCTCAAACCGAAAATTAAATGAATAGTGGAAATAATAAAATAGGTACGTAGTAAGGTGTTTTATTTTTTACGTTAAGGCACAAAATTATTATTACAGTGCAAATTAGCAAACAAAGAATAAAAAAAAATTAATGAAATTCAAATTATCGTGTAAATCTGTTTTGCGAATTAAATAGTGGATTTACTTAGTGCCTATCTACAACAATAATTTTACACAAAAATAATTATAACTTTTTGTATAAATCGCAAATATGTAAAAAAAAAAGAAATTTCCCTAAAAGCTACTTGAAAAATACACAAAATAATCCTAGAGGTTTTTTTTAAAATCTCTAATTGTATGTGAACAGTTGTTCTACAGAATGAGATTCGATTCAATGCCATAAAAATTAATGTAATTTGTTTAAAGACTTACTTTAAATATAGAAACAAATTAATACGATTTTTTTTTTATTATTAAAATTTTATTTATTTCATCCTAGTATTTTACTTACACATTTCGTTAATTACATATTTTTTTCTCACTTTTCATAACTTAATTTTTAATAATTTAATTTTTTACATATATTTATTAACTATACATTTATATGTTTCTTTTTTTTTTCTCTTACAATCTTTCCTCAATCTTCTTACAATATTTAGACTATACATTTCCCTTTAATAATATTTATTTATCCAATATTTTCTAATTATTCTATAATTCCTTTTATTCAATGGGGTTATGTTGTTTTAGCCCCGATGAAGGTCTGAAGTTTCGGCCGAAACGTAGGTATTAATAGATCTTTACTGACCAAACTCCCAACCTTCTCCTCATTAACATAATTATTTTTGTGTGACATTTTTATTGTAGGTAGGCACTGAAAAGGCACTGTTCAATTCGCAAAAAAAGTTGACACTACTTTTTGAATTACTGCAATTGCATGTTTAAAAATGGACATTTTGTGGATTTTCATTTAATTCCGACCTCGACCTTTTATCTTATATAGTACATGGGCTATACCGTTACTTTTTTTTTTTATTATAAAATATGGAATAGACCGAATAATAATAATTCAGAAATGTAAAATACGATATGATTGGGGATGAAAGAAGCTCTAAGTTGCCGAGACACCGTGCAATGCTTGCGGTCACAGCTCATTATCAACGGACAGTGGAAGCAGTTAAGGCATTCCTACAGGCGCTACAAGACCTGGCGGAACTAGTCACCATCCAGGAGTCACAGAACCAGGAAACATTTCTACTCACCTGGAACAGAAAGGAATTGCCATTACCAAAAGAGGATACCACCGCTGCCCGTACTCACCGCATTCTGTACCACTAATGAGAAAGAGAAAAAGTCACGTCTTTATTGCTTCTGTTCTCTTCAGGGCTGAGGATAGTAAAAGGGAGAAAGGGTTGTTAGGGTAATAGGGCTGTAAAACTTTATTGTGGAGCGTAGGAGGCAATGGAGTGATTGTTCTCATCAGTGGTATAATATTAATGGTTGGAACGGGCAGAGTAACAAGAATCGAAACATAAATCTAATTATAATTAGGAATTAAATCATATATTATGTATTAATTTTTTGTTTGACAAGGAGTAAATTAAGTACAAACACACATATATTTTGATCTATATCTATCAACTTTGTTTATTTTTCTCCGATGTTTCGGACCTCACGCAATTATCTAGAAGACACTTAAATATGGACATTATTTACTTAAAATTCACTCAACATATAACGCTGTATTTCTATGAACATATCTTACTATTGATTTGTCCAAGTAATTTTTTTCTATTGCACTAGAGTAATAATTATAACATAGTCATTTACCATTATTATAAAATTATTTGCTGAATTACCTAAGTTACTTATCTTTAAAAACAAATATATTTATCAATTATAATCACACAGTTTCTTTTATTAATTTTCTAAAAATAGTTATATACTAGCAATTTTATATATTCTTATTGCATCAACTTAACTTTTGAAAATTAAGTATTCTGAATTTAATAAATGATAATCTATTTTTTTATTAATATTATAATAAACATAAGTCAATAATATTTGTAAGAATCAAAACATTTCATGTTTTTCTGTTCAGGTTACTCAAAATTTCTAACATTATTTTTTTTGTATTTATTGACCTTTTATATGAATTAATTGATATTTTTTATTTAATATATCATTTGAAATAGTAGATAACTATTTTTAGAAAATTATTAAAATAAACTGTGTAATATTAATTGATAAATATGTGTTTAAAGATAAGTGACTTGGGAATTTTATCTCGCAATAGATAGAAAAAAAGTAATAACTTGGACTAATCAATTGTAAAGTACATTAGTAGAAATACTGTGTTATGTGTTTAGTAAATTGGAAGTAATTAATAAGAATATTTTAGGTCGGAATAGTTTAGAACTGAGAGACGAAACGTCGCAGAAAATAAAATATTTATAAATCTGCACCACTTTCCACTTGCTTAACGAAAAATACAATCAAAGGTTCTTTCTCTTTGGAAAATTAATTGAAAAGTTTTATTTTTTCTAAAATAGAGTACCTTTAATTTTATTTTTGGTTAAGTTAGTGGAAATGTACTTAGCACTAATGTGAAGTAAATCATCTATACATACAATAAAAAATATATAAAGTTACAATATATTTACTTGTCACATAAATTATAGTTTACAGACCTCGAAGCCGAAACGTAAATCGACAGAAGTTATTTCAAATATTTTTTGAAGGGCTGAGGGCTTTTGTAGGTCCAATTAAAATCACATAGAATTTTTCAGTGTTAATTACACATTTTATTTCTGTTTCTAACCCAAAGTTTCTCAGAAAATAAGTTCCCTAACCCTAAAATAAGTGTCCCCAAATTTTGGCGCCCGAACCCCCTAGGCCACTAGATTTAATACGGTCCTAAGAGACCCTCGTCTGAATGTGCTCAGCTCGCATAGCTTTTAGGTGCATCAGTAATGTAATTTAATTTATATGGTTAAAATATCGAATTATCGTAGAATATATAGCCGTGTAGTTTAAAGTAATAACAATTCTATGTTATAGTGTAATGATCTACCGTTACCTACTTCACGGTTATATATTACACGGTATGAAAGATTTCACGCACTGTGTTCCGGTTGATTTCTGGACCCATAGGTGTTTATATGTCTGCACAATGGTCCAATAGCATCACATTAAACGGAAAAAATCTAACATTCAATATGTTTAGAAGATTGTAAGCCATTCCAAACTATATAATAACTAAACAATAAGTATAATTTTTGTCATTGGTCAAATTATACTTCATTATTTTTACTATTACTGATGAAATTTATTATTTAAATGAAATTCAGCTTCACTTTTTGTACAAGACAAGTAATACGAGACATAAATATTGATCCATTTGATTTTTTTCTGTTTTTAATGCAAACCCCATATAAATTGAGTCACCCAGTAAAAAGAAGAATAACTTAAAAATCGTTTATATAAATTAATAAATTATTTATTTGACCTAACCCTCCCCCCTACCAATGAAAATTATAGTACTTAATTTTAAAGAATCAGAGATTAATTTAACAAAGAATATGAAGCTAGGTAAAAGCTATACGAAGAAAAGAAAATGGAGAAGGCAATAAAAGAACTTTCTAACAGTCCTTACCGATACCAAACTGAGCCTATCAAAAGACTTCCACTATTATCCGAACAAGGAGCTTTACCATAAATTCTTCTTCATTCTATAATCGAACTTTCGATTCGCATTATAAAGAACTATCGATTATTGGAAAGATGTAAATGATTATCCCATCGTAACATAGTATCTATATCCCACTTTCTCACCACCTACTTATTTTACAAAGCTTCTACTGAAAACACTAACAACAAGGTGTAAACCAATACTTGTAAAGTGGTTCAGACGTTGAATGGAATGCGATATCAAAATAGTAACGGTCTTTTCCAAACTGGATTTATTATTATTGGATCATATCCCAATAATTTAATCTTATGTATTCATAATCTTTTCAAAAGCGCTCTTAAACAACCATGTTATTGCAACTTAAAGGAGATAATCTATCATGGCCTGCCTATTTACCTATATGGAAAAAAAATTACTACACGAATCTTAAAGATTTACGAGCAAATGTTGTGGAAAATTGAACAAAATCAATTTTCTGGAAGAATTCGTCATCATAAAGTGAGTTTTCTCCACTGACAAAAGGGACTAATTCTTATGAGAAATTGAATTTTTTTTTTTTTTTTTTTTTTGTTTTTTTTTATGTTGATATTTACAACTGTATAAAAAAATACAACCAGTAAATTTGATCATAATGACACATGATATGATACAGGATGTAAAGAAACTACCCAGTAGTAGAACTCTAAAACAGAACTCTAATGACATTTTACATTAGCTGGTCTCGTCGCCATCTTCTTTTCAGGCGCCTTGGAGGATTGCCAGGAATGGAAGAGGAAGCAAGGTTAGAAACGAGTGGGTTTGGGTGGTTAGGGAGTTTATTATGGAAGGAATAATATCGGGTTCGGGCTAGATCGGTTACATAAGGAACATTTAGGTCTTTATGGATGGTTTTATTAGTAACAAAATAAGGAGCATTGAGGATTTTACGAAGGATTTTGGATTGTAAAGATTGGATACGAGAGGAATTCGAAGGTTTAGTGGAGCCCCAAAGCTCAACTCCGTATATCCAGATGGGCCTTATTATTGTCATGTAGATCAGTCTTTTGTAATGAGTTGGAAGTTTAGACCGTTTGTCTAGTAAGTGCTGTAGTAGTCGGAATCTGCGTGCAGTTTCCTGTCTTTTCAGTCTTGTGTGAGGATTCCAGGTTAGTCGTTTGTCAAGATGAAGTCCAAGATAACGAATTGAATTGTAAAATAGATTCTTTTGTACGCATCACTGTATCCAATAATTCAAATTGGAGTTAAAAAATAAACCAAATCTTAGAGCATTAAGCTTCCGTATTAAAACTAGGTCATAAAATATGATGTTTTATACAAATTTTTAATGTACTACACTCCTTCCTGTAAATTACATATTTAATACACGTTCAGTAAGCATTAAAGACATATATTTACGGTTAAGGCAATATTTCACTGGTATACATATATTATTCCCCTGTAATATGTATATATGTACTAAACGAATATAATAGTAGAGGAGGTTACGAAAAAAAAAAAAATTATTGGGTCTTAAAAGGTGTTTGAATGAGTCCTGTTAAGGTGGTATAGCCTAGTCATAGCCTGTGGCAACGCCATGGCTTATAACACACCTTATAATCCAACAAGGCAATAAATGGGAGAAGACACAGAAAAGTATATGTAATACAGTTCATGTATTATATATGTATGAAGAACTAGTTTTTATTTTAATGAAGGGTACGAAAAAAATATATAAACAAATTATTCGTATAGAGCGTAGATGGACAACTATGTTGAGCGACAAATTTTTCATTTTCATGTTGATAACTGTTCAGGTTGGAATTCTGTTCAGGTTCAGGCTCTTGTGGGTTGAATTTTATATCGTGGCGGACTCTAGGAATAGATTTCGATATTCCTACTCATGGAGCAATGCGTTCTGAACGTAATGGACTTGGAAGAATGGGTTACAGGATAACCAGTCTTTTGTACCTTAAGTTATCCTAAAGCACATAAGGCGTACAACCCCAAATAAATTTATTTATTTATTGCTATTTAAAACTGTATTTACATAAAAACACATTAAGTAAAACTGGTGTAAGATCAAAATTGAGTGATACAGGCATGCAAAGAAATTACTCTTCGGTAGCACTATAATCAAATTAAAAAAAAAAAAGTCGTTAAAACCTCCTCTTTAAACTAAATTTGTCAAATCCTGACAAATCCCACCAGATCACCTTTACTCTCCGTCGTAAACCTCTGCCCTCCTGTCCTACAGTATCCTTTCTAAATATACCAGTAACGCCTGTTGAACAGATTCGATACTTAGGACTCCATCTTGACAAGAGACTGCTCATAGATTCCGATTGCTACAACACTTACACGACAAACGCTCTAAACTTCCCATTCACCACAACAAATTAGTATACACTACAATAATCAGACCAATTTGGACATATGGAATTGAGCTCTGGGGCTCCACAAAACCATCAAATTCTTCCCGCATCCAAACGTTACAATCCAAAATCCTACGTAAAATCCTTGATGCTCCTTATTACGTTACAAATAAACTCATTCACAAAGACCTTAACATCCCATTCGTTGCAGATTTGACCCAAAACAGATATGCGCCTTTTTATTCCAAACTCCTTAACCATCCTAACCCATTAATTCTTAATCTTTCATTTTTAACAATCCCTGATAATCCTCCGAGGCGTCTGAAAAGAAGATGGCCACGGGACCTTCTAATTTAAATTAATGTTTGAAGTACCACCAATGGATGGTTCCTTCCCAAGATTTTCAAGTGTATATGAAACATACTACATATTTAACTATTGTATTATTTTGTACAGTTGTAAATTACATTAAATAAATAATTAAAAAAAAAATTTGTTAGGGTTTACTATCCGTGTAAAAAAGTTTTAGACACGACTCAAGAATTAGCTGGTACTAAGCTACAATTTTCATAGATTTTAGAGAAATCGCGTACAACTTGAAATAACCATCGAGATAGTCCTTTCAAAGGCTAGATTTCTAGGAGAAATTAATACTTGGAAAAAGAAAAGTCAAAATACAAGGGAGCCGAAGAGAGGTAAAGAGGCCAAGACGTTATGAACTGTAGCTGTGATCAACCCTAAAGGAAGCACGTCGGTCTCTTCTGTGTCACTGACTACGTGTTAGCATGGCCACATTCTCTGCACCGTTTCTTTCTTTCTTCGACTCTCAAAGGATTCCATCCCTCGTTGCATCCTGTAAACGGACCGCTAAATTTCATCACAGTGCTGCTCCAACCGTGAGAAAGGGTTGTTCGTTTTAAAAGTAATAATATCTTAACAAGGTAAAGAGAAATTCATGCTAAGATTTTAAGAATTAATTATTAATAATATAGGAGGTCCATATTCTTTACAATTTACTATTAGTTAATTGCCGATAATTAAGTTTATCCATACCCTTTCACTAGCTGGTAAAAAAATAAGAAAAAGTTTGCGTTTACTGGAAAAAAAGCGAAATTTATGAGAAAATGACATTCGCCTAAATGCTTGTTATTTTTCAATTTCGGGACTCCTTTGAAAACGTGCCCTCCAACATTAACAGTGCCTTATGATTTATGAAAACAAAACATTACGTAATATATTCGTATTAAAAAAGGATGAGTTAAGTTCAGAAGAGAATTTAGAACGCTAAATGCCAAAATTCGGCAAATTCAACGTGTAAATGTGATCCAGGTGATAAGGTAAATAAGGTTGTAGGACATAATTAACGATCATATCCCTAAAAAATTAAAAAATGAACACAGGGCATCCAGTGAATCCTATGGGTTAACGACCAAAGGGTACACCAGAACTTAGCAGGATCGCTTCAAGAATATGTAGATTAGTGTTTGATTGGTCGTTATTGAGTAGATGTGTATTGGTGGTATCGGCATTGAACCTTCGGGTTCGTTAAGCCTTTTACTATTGAATAATTTCACTTAAATTATGACAATTAGACTAAATCCAAACATAATAACATTATTTTTGTTTTTTATTATTTTAAGGCATCAACCACTTATATGTCATTATGGCCTTAATTTTCGAATTCGCAAAGGATAGACATCTAAAATCTAAAATTCAAGACTTTTAGGCTGTACCCTCGACCACACACTGAACGGGAGTGGAAAAGGACCCGGATTATTGGATTATTTTATAGTACAGTAATCATTATTATTATTTTTACACTTTTATAATTTGATATATATTATTAGCAATCCTCAACAAAACAAAAAAAAAAAAAATCAATATTTTTTTATTTAAAACGAAAAGCATATCAAATACTTGCAAGTAAATTGTAAGTATTTGATATGATATTTCGATTAATTTCCATAGTTTGGTAGAGCCCCAAATTTCAAATCCGTAAATTCAAATAGGCCTTATTAAGATCATAAAAATGAGTAATTTGTAATTAGTTGGAACTTTACACCATTTATCTAGTAAGTGTTGAAATAGTCTAAATCAAGGAGCAGTTTTCATAAAATCTTTTTTTTTTTTTTTTAATATTTATTTATTGATATTTACAACTATACATTATAATACATTTAGTAAATCTGGTCTAAGTTAAATTGGAGAGTTACAGGCGTGTAGAGAAACTACATCTAAATCTATCTCTAATTTAATTAATTCAATAAATTTCCTAAATCACTCCTTTTTTGGATTGGAAAAATTTGGATTGTCTATAGAAAAAACTAATTGTTTTCAGTATTGAAAAAAAAAACATTGCTATATTTGGTATCTTAGAGCATTCTACTTTGTTACAGACTGACATAAATTATTTTTAGAAGTAGAACGATTCGATTCGAATGAGACTTCTAAATTTAGCTCGACGTTTTCACTTTCCACCCGCTAGCAACTACATCAGGTTTGATGCCCCATTGAAGCCTACACACTCGACACAATGGTTAACAATTCCAAACACGCCTACGAAGACGTCATTAAGGCTGTTATAATTATTACTATAGTCATTAACCTATTGGTCTAGGAGAGAAACCATTAGTAGAGTGAAACCTCATGCCAAATCTGTCCTCTGGTAATTGAAAGAAAAGCGAATCTGATAGGATTGAGTACCGTTACTGAGGCAAGGGGGAAAGAGATTTGTCCGAGTGAAGTAGGACTTATAGGTCGACTAGAAACAAGTATAATATGTTATTTATATATATATATTTTTTTAATAAAGATACTATGCCTAAAATATTGTCCAATTGTTCTGCTTTGTTAAAAGAAAAAAAATTTTACATAATATAATTAAATTGTTTCGTACGGATTAAACATATTTTTTTTTAAATATTTTTTTTGTTTGTGCTATAATTTCATTGTAAAAATGTTTAATCTTTTATGAGTTTTTTTTTATTCAGAGAGTTTTTTTTTTATTCAGAGAGTTGTTTTTATTATTCATTTATTTAATTGAGAGTTATTTTTTTATTCATTTATTTAATTTATTTTATTTTATTTTAGTATGTATGAGATCATTCATCATCCCTATTACCTATTGCCCACAACTGTGTGGCAGATTGTAATATGTATGAAAAAAAAAAAAAATAAATAAAACAATCTTTTATATTAAAATAAAATTCATTTATTGTAAACAACTTTATTGTGAGTGCTAGTTTTTTTTTAAGAGGAATTAATTTTTAATTATTAAATAACAATAAAAAAAAAGACTAACGAATAATCCATTATGAGCTTCAAATTACAATACCTTTTTTAATTACTGCTTTAGTAAAAAGACAAAATAATATTGTGTAGAGATTAAAAGTATGTACTTAGTACACCATTAATTATTAAATGTAAAGTAGGTAATACAACAATAGACTTTGAAAAAAAAAGTATTCGAAACTAATTAATAAACTTAACTTTTTAAAAACAAAGAGGATATTTTTAGTGAAATTTTAAAAATTATTAGTGAATGTAATTAATAAATAAAGAGTGGGTAGTTCATTGGTAAGGTACTGTGCTACAAACTCTAAGGACCTGAATTCGAATCCGGTATAGCCAGATAACAACATTTATCAAAACACGTTGATTTGAGGCATCGCGACTTACAAAATATGTTAATTTTTTTTTATGGCCCTAAATATTTCTTTCAGATTGTATTAAGAATTGTTCACGTCCTTAGACTAGCTACTACCGTTTAGGTAGTAGCTATTTAAGGAGTATTTCTAAGTGGCTATTCTTTTATAATTTCAAATGATGTGCCAATTTGCCATTAATTATTTTTTTAAGTCTAATACGACCCCCATAATGTTATTTTCATATAATGGGCCTCTATCCATCTTAGGTACATACACCATAAATGTAGTGTTGTTACACATACACCAAATCCACTGCCATTATTATTTCAATTTTTCACTAAAACAGTTATGCAATTTAATCCAATCACTTAATTTATTTAAGGAAATTAGCCCACATAGTTGTTGTTTAACATCCTCAGGGAATTGATCATCTACCAATATGTTCACTATATATTATTATTGTTGTTTTCATTTTTTTTTCTATTCATTTCTTTTGTTAAACTTTACTTACATTTTGCCTCTTTATCTAATATTGTGGTTAGATATTTTTTCTTTCTCTCAATTTTATTTTTCTTTCCATGATTTTAAATTTTAAATTATTAATAAACTAATATATTCATATTTCTTTGCATTATATAACTTCAAATTTGTATTTTATTCCCTTAATTATGTTATTTTACTTTCTAATTCAATTACCTATGTATAAATTTTATTTTCTACTTCTCTCATCACTTTATTTTATCAATTCCATTAAGTACAATTATTTACTTTATGTCATTCTGTTTATATTTTCTGTATTCATTGGTTGTTATCTTGTTTTGTTCTTAGCCCTGATGAAGGCTAGAAATTCTGGCCGAAACGTTGGCACGATGAAATAAGTTACTTCAACTTATTTGTGTTTTATTTTGACCGCACCCTCCAATCATCATCTCCTCGTACAAAATCTGATAAGTTTTTTAAATTATACTATATTAAAGCTGGCTTAGTATGGTTAAAACGATTTTCTTTTTTAGTAATATTTTATAATTAAATTGTTGTTAATAAAAAATAGAGAAAATAGAGGGCCTGAAAAATTATAATCTATCGAATAAGAAAAAAGAAAATTAGTTTATAAAGAATTGATATGAAAATAGAAATTAAATAAAATGATTTAAAATTTAATACCCAAGTGGCCTAGTACGAAAATTTTTCCCACGTTCTCCTATACAACCTTCGATTAAATTAACAAACAAAATAAAAACAAAGAAATCAAAGTATAAAAAAGTGAATTAGTTTCGGTTAATTGGAAAAAGCACTTTATCCCCCATGAAGTGTCCCATCATGGACCGATGACAATAAATGGGTCACCATGATTGGGTAAGTGACCAGTGAGTGGGGCTTCGTCACTAGCGGACAGTAAAAATAGCGGACAGTAAGGCCCATGCTCTCATGACCTACATTCCTCTTTTCTTTTAGTCTTACCAACTCTGTACTGTACTCTATCGTATATAGCAATCATAAACAGTTGATGGAGTATTGCCATGTTTAATTTAAAGAACTAAATAATAATTCATAGAAATATTAATTTTACCAAAATAATACTAAAATAAAGGGTAGAAAAAGCTCGAAACCTACCGACTGCACTACAGTTTCATTTAATAATGTTGATCTTACCCCTGTCGAACAGATCCGCTACCTTGGACTACATCTGGACAAACGACTAACCTGGAATCCTCATACAAGACTGAAAAGACAAGAAACTGCACGTCGATTTCGACTGTTACAGCACTTACTGGACAAACTGTCTAAACTTCCAACTCATTACAAAAGACTGATCTACATGACTATAATGAGGCCTATATGGACATATGGAGTTGGGCTTTGGGCTCCACCAAAACTTCGAATTCCTCTCGTATCCATTCCTTACAATCCAAAATCCTTCGTAAAATCCTCAATGCTCTTTACTTTGTCACAAAAAAAATCATACATAAAGACCTTTATGTTCCCTATGTAACCGATCTAGCCCAAACCAGATATCACTCCTTCCATTATAATCTCCCTAACCACACTAACCCCCTAGGTTTCAAACCTTGCATCCTCTTCCATTCCTGACAATCCTCTGAGGCGCCTGAAAAGAAGATGACCACGAGACCTGCTAATGTAAAATGTTATTAGAGTGCTACCAATGGGTAGTTTCACTACACGCCTGTAACACTCCATTTTAACTAGAATCAAATTTACTGAATGTATGTATATGAATGAACTGTTGTAAATTTCAATTGAGATATTAAAAAAAAAAAAGGCAAGAAGATGGTTGCTATCCCGATACGTAATATGCAACTAATAGATACAAAATATTTTTAAATAACCCTGGATTCCTAACTACTATGAAATCTATATATATCTTGACATATATATATTTATAATTCATCCATTGATATTTATAAATATATTAAAAATGTATATAATAAGTAAATGCGGTGTGAGTTATACTACAACAGCATAACACAGTCTAGTGGAGAGCCTATCCATTGGTAGAACTCCAATAATATTTCTACAGTAGAAGATCTCGTTGCCATCTTCTTTTGAGACACCTTGGAGGATTATCAAGAAATCCAGAAGAAACATGGTTAAAAACAAGTGGGTTTCGGAGTACTATGGAAGAATTGATATCTAGTTCTATCTACAGCAGCAACATTAGGAACATAAAGGATTTTACAAAGAAAAAATTTAAGTTTACATTTCAATACACGCATAATCTAAAAATCTAATAAAAGTTTTCTTATTAATTTGAGGCTGTCACATGTTTCTCAAAATTTCACAATAGTTGTGACCAATGTTCAAATTTGTGTTCTACAAAACGATTTTTGAAACAAAATGTCCCTAAAAAGATGTGACTTTTTTTTTTTTTAAATAGAGTAAAATCGTATTATTGTTTTTTTCGGACTTAGGTATCAACAGCTTAATTTAAATTTTGTGATCATCAACTTCTTATTAATTCATTAACCCCTTCTTAACGGGAACCTTGTTATAACTGATAAATTCGTATTTCCCTTCGGTGTCATTATATATAAGTTTCACTGTAACAGAATAACTGTAATTGAATACATCTCTAACAAGTAAAGTGAAAATAAAAAAATATATAATATGGATATTTTTCATAAAACAAAGAAAAATCCTGACGAATGCACAAGATATAAGCTCGCAAGTTGAAAACAATTTGAATAATTACAGCCTCGGCAAACCATGATCGATCTATACCAGATAGTAGTAGAACGAATGTTGACCTCAAGTTCATTCCATCGACCGCAGTTGCAAGAGTTCAATAACTGATGAAGATGGAGAGGATTGTTGAGATGTTGGCTCGTTGAGATGGGACCGCAGAGATAAGCTACAACCTCAACCTCAACCCCAGCCTCCGATTGACAGATAAGTGTTGGCATCTACGAGTGACTAAGCAGTAAGCACTTCACTTAGCATGGAATGCAATTGAGTATGCAACTACTTCTTATTTGCAATAAATATTCATAAACATGTCCTTTGTTGAGTTCGATCAGACTTGAAGATTTCTTATGGTCTTATGGGTCGACTGTCCTATATTCGAAGTTTGAATAAGTATCGGTCGATAATTGAATAAAGTAATTAGATAAATAATATATGTTCGGAGCCGAAATGACTAAATAATTTGAAGGCTCTGTCAAAGAGAAAACAGGCAACATATTTATTTTTTTTTTTTACTCTCATTTTAAATTAAACAAATTTAAGCGGTAAAGATGTTGAAGAGATGCAGACAATTTACAATGAAACTTCTGTAACTATAATATAACTTCTATAACGGAAAACCCTCTTAACGGACAACTGTATTAAAGTCCCGTATAACAAGGTACAATTTTAATTCATTTGAGCCCCTCAATTGTGGAATCCCTCCACTCTGGACCCTAGATGGATATCTATTTCGGGCCAAATCTATAAGAAGTGGATTGTTGGAGTCTATATGAATAATATTATTTGTGATAAAGTAAGGAACATTAATAATTATTCGAAAGCTTTTGATTTGAAGATTGGATTAAACTTTTAAAGAAAAAAAATTTAAGATTATAAAATAAAAATGTTTTGTTAATTAATTTATTTTTTTTATTGAAAATAATTCGTTCGTCCATGTATTATAACGTAAAACTTCACTGTCATCAACACAATTTTTCCCTTATTTATTTTTGTTTCATTTTTTAAAATTTTATTTGATGCCATATTTGCCATAGTGACTTTAAAAATAGAAACACTAATTTATCCGTTTTAAATTCGCTCCCACAGGTTGTAGATATACTAGGTTTAACCCACAACTATTGAGATGTGGTATATTAAAAATGAATTAGTTACCTACTTATTAACGGTACTAATTAAAATTCAACCTTCCAATATCCAAGCTCATGTCAACCCCTCCACCTCTAAATTAGATAAAAAATAATAATTTAAATAAATTTATTTTCTGAACGACATAATTTTTTTTTTATGTTCATAATTTAAAGACAACTCAGCCATTTATTTCACAATATGATCGCTTTAACTGATTCATCGACAGTAATGATAAAATAAATTTTAAATAATTATCTGATCCATAATGAATAAGAAAGATGGATTGTTTTTCTTTGAAATATACTTCAAGGTCATAAAACAGAAAAAGGCACAGACTTTCTCAGCGCTCAATTTAAAGGACACCTTGCTATAGATCTTGCAGGTAGTTGAAACAGACCTAATTGAATGACATTTCTTTACGGTAATGAATTAGTGGTTGGGAGGGGAGAGGAAAGCGCTTTCGAAACTCAACCACAACCCCTCCCCCATCTGCTATGATGTTATGGTCTACTGGAATGACCACTATTAGGCTTCTGCCTAGGCCATTCCAATTTCTGCCCGCAACTTGAATAGAAAATTATTTTAGGTTATTTTTTTTAAAAAGATTCTCTCTACCTTTCTCTCTCGCTGTGATGGCAGTCGTTGAGACCGCAAAAGGTAAAGGGAGAATATAAAAAATGTCCTTTTGTGGGCTATAATTGAGACAAATCGACTGGAGTCAAAGTTCAATAAAATGAATTTGCCTTTCCTAAAATAGAACTATATCATTACAAAATTATTTATAGCATATAATTATTATCTTGGGCTTGAAACGTGATGGAGAAAGAAGAATAAGGAATCGCATAATGAAACCCGTCTGTTAATATCTTTAAAATATGTATAAGATACAACAAGAATAAACAAAGATACCGTATACCGATCAAAATAGAGCACAAATTAAAATAAGAAATTAGAATAAGACTTCATAAATCAATTAGAAGAATAAGTAATAATATTACACTTAAAAAGTGAAACTACTCAATAACTCAAAATCGGATATCTAACTCTATGAATATAATAATATTTGAAAAAATTTAAATCAACAACCGCAATTGTCGTCTGACGTTCAATAGAAAAAAAATTACATCTATACAAATTTGAAAGTTAGAAAAAAAAAAATGTAGCTGTAAAAAAGCTCTTATTTCTGTAATAGACCTACCCAAAATTCAATTTTTTTTTTTATTTATTTGTTGATGTTTACAACTGTATAAAAAAATACAACCAGTAAATTTGATCATAATGACATATGATATGATACAGGATGTAGAGAAACTACCCAGTAGTAGAACTCTAAAACAGTTTACAATATAAGGTCACGAGGCCATCTTCTTTTCAGGCGCCTTGGAGGATTGCCAGGAATGGAAGAGGAAGCAAGGTTAGAAACGAGTGGGTTTGGGTGGTTAGGGAGTTTATTATGGAAGGAATAATATTATTTAATTTGTTTGCACGCTATTCTACCCATCTCTAATAAGTTTAGTCTAATTAAGCGTATTTCTTACTTTTTTATTTAATTTTAAACTTTTAATTACAAATTTATCTTGCACTATTATCACTCAAATATTAATTATAATAGTATAAGATAAACTTTAATGGATAAAATTCATTTTATTTAAACAAATCAACAAATATGAAACAAGTGATAAGATTACATATGAAATTTTAAATTTGCGAGTTTTGACAATTTTATAAATGTGAATAATACCTAAGCGATATTGTAGAGTATTGCATTGTACATTGAAACGCCGATTTTAATGAAAATAGTTTCAAATTTTTTCGAGAAAATGTAGAAACCATTAAAAAAGTCGCATTTACTCTCATTCATGTTAACAATTAAGTTGCTGTAACAATAAATACAGTTAATTTAGGAATTTAAGTTTTGATCGAAGTTTTCAAGAACTATGTTGTTCATATACATACAAACATTGACACAAAGACTATTTTAAAGTTTTAAAAAAAGTCGGATTCTAAATATTTAAGGCCCTAATACTTCGCTTTTATATAAATTGTATTTATCACTAAAAGGAAGAAAACATAATATTATTAATCCAATGCTAATACCGATTTGAAACTAGATAATATTTTTTTAAAAATAGTTTCAGAAAAGATAATGACAAGGCAATCACATCAAACCAGGAAAATTAGAAACAATTTAAAGTAATGGTATTACTCTCCGAGTGACCAGGCTGGGTTCTCATGACACTGATGGCACAGGAGGGTTCATTATTCTCACATCAAGAGCCAGAGAATCGTGGGAGGCCGTAATTTTCTTAGAAGAGTAAGGTTCAAGCAGGTTTCAACCTGGCATGAAAAACTGTTTTATTAAACTTCGAGCAGAAGGAAGGAACGAAAACGGAACATCAAGCGTTATCTTTCGCTTAAGGTGGGAGGATTGCTGTGGCTGCTTAAGTGATTGACGGTATTGGACCTTCATGTTCGCAAATCCTTCAATTTATTAATAATGTAATAGGAGATGATAGTAACACCTGGTAAAAAGAAACTTGATATAAACTCCTTTTTAAAATTTCTTTTACCGATTTAGAAGCTGTAGGGAAATCAGCCAAGACGTTTACTCATTTACATTCTGATAGTACGCAGCTGCTCACAAATAACCTACTAAGGAAATACAAGACAAGTTCAAGATCCGATTGAAGCTTAGCATCTCATAACGGCAGGCATGAGGGAATGCGAATTTCAGATGAAACTGGGCGCTGGGTAAACGGTTCCGAGAGTAGTCGAGAGTTTAACTGTTACCTTCCGAGAAAGTTGCTGAAGCGGTACGGAGTTTAAACTTTGGAATTAATTTTAACAACACGCTTTCAATACTTTATTCAAGCTAAAAAAAAACACGTAACTCTGATAGGCAAAGTTATAATGATTTCTGGAGAAACTACCCAATGCTCCCCAGGACTCCAATTACATTTCTATATTGGAAGGTCTTGAAACCATCTTCTTTTCAGGTGCCTCGGAGGATTATCAGTAATAGATAAGAAACTGATTTTAGCAACACACTAACATTGGGTTACTAAATAGGAGGTTTGGGTAGTAAGGGAGTTAATATAAAAGGATTGATATCTAGTTCGCGCTAGATAGGCCACACACCAAACACTAAGGTCATGGATGATTTTATTAGAGACAAAGGAAGGAGCTCTGAGGATATTAGATAGTAATAATTGGATAAGAGAGGAATTTGATGATTTTATTAGTCCAAATAGGCCTTATGGTGATTAGAAGAGGTCTAATTTAATTGATTATAATGTAAGTTAATAAGATAGTCAATATCATGCTATTGTCGTCAATACTACCCCACATTACTACGAGTATATTATGCTAGAAAACTTGGGAAAAATGTTTTATTTATATGGGTGCCGGGTCACGTGGGGATTGCTGGAAATGAACTGGCGGACGTTGCAGCCAAACAAGCACTTGCCCTTACGGGTCGGGGCGCGGCCATTCTGACACCCCAAGAAATAAGTCTCCCGATGAAAAATGAAATATTAGCTAGTTGGCAAGCCATGTGGAATGAAAGCCCGCCAAGCAAATTAAAAACTATTAAAAAAACGATTAAACCATGGACCACATCACACCGTTCCAATCGCAGGGATGAGGTAGCTATAGCCAGATTGAGAATAGGTCATACGAATTTAACTCATGCATACCTGATCAATAAGCAACCACCGCCAAAATGTCAATACTGCAACAGTGTACTTACAGTCAGTCACATATTTGAGGAATGTCATTTCCATTGCATGAACTTAGTAGATTGGGAGTGGGACCGAGTGTATCGGATGCTCTGAATGATGACAAAAAAACATAGAAATGGTTTTAATTTTCTTTAAAAGGAATGATCTTTTGAATAAGATCTAAACCCAAAAGTTTGTCATATGTATTAAAAAATTATTTAAACTTATTTAACAATTATCTAAAGAATTTCAAATCTTAAATTAGAATTATAAAGTGTGAAACGTGGGCGTTGATGACCTCAAGGTTTTACGCCCAAAACCCTCAACCAACAACAACAACTACGAGTATATCGATTTTAATTTTATTTTAGCTTCTAATTTATATTTTTTAAATAATGTTGCTCTTACCCTTGTCTAACTGAATCTTTCAGACTACGCCTGAAAATAAGATGGCGTGGAGACCTTCTAATGTAGTATGTTATTAGAGTGCAACCAATGAGGAGTTTCTCTACAAACCTATATCATACCATTATAATCTAGCATCAAATTTACTAGATGTATTTTTATATAAATAAAGTAGTAAATGTCTATAAATAAATATAAAAATAAAGTCAATTTGAATATTATAACCTATAAATCTTATTATGACAAAAAATATGTTATACAAGAGAGAGTAAAATGGAGAAGCTAATTTTGACCTCGATGTTAGTTAATATGAAAAATATTCCTTTAGGATATTGGGGGGGGGGAGATGGGGCAAAACGGGAGACCGAAGTTAATTCATCTTTAAAGCTACTAACTGTATAACTGTCTAATTGGATCTTATTTATCACTTTCCCATACACACACATCCGATATCCGATGTCATGCAATGCAATGTATCTAAAATAGTTATACATATAAAAAGAACAATTCTGTATTTGTCATTTTCTTCGCTGTTGCTTAATTATTTTAAATAAAAATATTTTTATTTAAAAATTTCTTGAAAATCGGAAGAATTCTCTCTGTCTTGTCGTATAAAGTCAGGAAACGATGAAAATTTAATCCATCTCAAAATTTTGATCAGGATTTAATTAAAAAATACTTAACTTAAAACGAATAATTATTAGCATTTTTGAAGTTAGAATTATTCACTTTCTCAATTTGAGAAAAATATTAAATTATAAGTTATTTGTTGAC
Source organism: Halyomorpha halys (assembly GCF_000696795.3). Taxonomy (NCBI): domain Eukaryota; kingdom Metazoa; phylum Arthropoda; class Insecta; order Hemiptera; family Pentatomidae; genus Halyomorpha; species Halyomorpha halys. Next base: position 574,582 of record NW_027108734.1, on the reverse strand, counting down.
CGGATTTTAGAATAAAATAAAACAGTTAACTTTATAGGATTTGGATATATATGGATTTAGGAATAAATTAAATTATATGATAAAATTTCTAACTTTCTCCACCACAATTAATCAAGGTCACCTAGAATTAGGAATCGGGAACTGTTTGAAACCAGATATCTCAATAAAAGGATTTAGTGAAAGCTCATTAGCTCGTGTCCGTGAAAACATAACAACTGGGACAAATATAAAACCCTCTCTCATTGCTACGAATATATATGTAAATTGTTACCGTAAACTTATAAATATTATAAATAACCAAAAAAGTTAAGGATCAAGCGAAACACTAACGATTTTTTTTTTCACCTGAGTTAAAAGAGTAATCGATTTTGATAGGCTTTACTTGGACAATACATGTAAGGGTAGATTGTGAGTGTTATCAGTTATATTATAGAATTTTCTCTATAAAGTTTATACCATTGAATTACGTAAATAATTTTAGATGATTTTATAGTAAGATTTGATATATTAATAAAATCAAAATAAACCAGAAAAAATTATCAAAGTCTCTTAAATAGCAATATTTGACCATCGACACTTAGCCAATGTAGATATCAGGAAAGAGAAATATATCATATAACTACAAACATGAATATTTTTAATTAATTTTTTTATTATTACTGGCGTGAAATATGCAGATTTGCTTGGCACAGTTGACAATTTTATTTTTTATTTTATCTTTGAGGTATTCCATAGTTTGTACCTTAGACAGGAGCTAATACATAACAATGTATATTTATATTACTTTATTTTATTTTATATTTTTATTTTGTGATCAGTTTTATTTTATTATATATTTTATATACAGAATCATATTCATACAAATCATGACAGTATTTTCTTTTCTTTTTATTTTTTTTAATTTTTTTTTTTTTTTTTTTTTTGATTCAGTGAGTACTATTGTTATCACTAATATCAGATAAATTATATATTATTTTTTTTCCCCTGTATTTCCGTATATGTTGAATGAAATGAGCATTTGAAGACTAATACTTACTGCCTATAATTTGTGGTATATATTAATTCTCTTTAATAAAATAAAATAATAATCTTTATATGTATATAATTCATTTAATAAGTTCTTATGATTATTTTAATTTTAATTTTTTTTTTTCATTTTCATTTAAGTATTTTGTATTTAGTTGTATTTTATTAATTGAATTATTAGTCTTGTCGCAAGAAATTAATTCATATTGGTTTATTGTAACTTATAAATCGTAGTAGTTTCCACACCGCCCTAATAATCGAAAGTGTAATTAATAAATTTCATTTATTTGTATCATTTCTATATGTTATTTTGACACCGACCCATAGATGTCATCTAGACGGGCCATATTTGATGTTCCTTCCTGACTTTATTTATTTCATTTCAATTCATCATTAGGGAAGCCGTAATAGTTGTTAGAATATAACAATAACAAAATAATGAATACACAATCCATCATCAAAGCATTTGCAGAAAGTCGTAGGGGCCTAAGAAAGCAAGAAGAAAGAACACGAGAGGAAGCTCAAAGAACTCGTCTCTCCCCTCACGGCAGTTCTCATGGCCTAGTTCGCTTTTCATCCTATAGCAGTTAATAACAGTGAAACCCGAGCATAAGAAAAGGAGAGGCTGAGCGATCTCGATTTGAATCGCGATAAGGGATAGGAGAGGACATAGATAAGCCGGTTGTTCCGACCCACACAAGGTCCCTGCTACCGTTAGAATAGGCGAAGGATATCGTCGTCATCGATAGGATCAATCATGGACTGATTGGTATTCGTTGATTAAAAAAAATAGAAGAAATTATAATTTTTTTTCTAT
>NW_027108734.1:569605-572689 GCF_000696795.3 Halyomorpha halys | reverse complement strand
TCCCTGCTACCGTTAGAATAGGCGAAGGATATCGTCGTCATCGATAGGATCAATCATGGACTGATTGGTATTCGTTGATTAAAAAAAATAGAAGAGTAATCGTGCTTTTGAAATAATAAATTAAATATATTAATTAAATTAAATAAATTTACATGTTATTAATTAACAATTAAATAAATTAATCCCCGGTTAATAATAATATATTTAATTTATTATTTCAAAAGCACGATTACTCTTATATTTTTTTAATCAACGGATTCCAATCAGTCCATGATTGATCCTATCGATGACGACGATATCCTTCGCCTATTCTAACGGTAGCAGGGAACTTGTGTGGGTCGGAACAACCAGCTTATCTCATCGCGATTCAAATCAAGAAATAAATATATTTAAATATTTTAAAATTGTAACAAAAACAGTGTTTGGATTCAAGACATTCACTATAAATTTATTTCTATAGGTTTTAGAGAAACGTTTCCTATACTTTAAGTATAGGTGGGTAAATATGTGAAAAATAAAATAGAGGGGGGAGGGTATATGTACGATAAAAAAAAATACATATATAATAAGAATATAGTAATTATGGATTTAAGAAATGTTAAATTATAAGCAAATGAATTAAAATTGAATGTTAATTAAATTGTATTAAACTGTTAAAGGTTCTGTTATAAATGACGAATATAAGTGAAAAAGAGATTGTATAAAAAAAATCTTAAAGTTAAGATTTTTGAATTTGTTATGATGTTATTTTAATATTTAATTTATTTTAAAGATGTGACAAGAGCAATTAGTCTGAAAATAAGATTTAAAAAAAATACATAAATATTTAAGGTATGGACAAAGATATCAGTATATAGTTAAGGAAAAAATGTAATTATTATAAAAACAAAAAAAAAAATTATAGGTTGTTACCTTTAAAATGGCCTGAGGGCCGAAACGTTAGAGAGGTTTTTGATAATAAAAGTTGAGAGTAATAATGATGTAATGTTAATAATGCAAATAAATTAATGATATTTGCAATATTACATAATTAATTTATTTTTTCGAATTCTTTACTATACATAGGAGACGAAATAGACTGTAACCACTGTGTCTTCAATAGTGGAGATATTTTTTATATTTATGTTTATTTATTTGTTTGATCAACTTTTGTATAATTAAATTAGTTTTATATTTTAAGTTGATGTTTTAGTATTAACTAATGCAATTATAAGCAAAACGAAAATATAATAGAACTAATTAATATCATACTTTTCTAAGGTAAATACATTTAAAATACATTATAGTGCAAAAATAGTAGATGAAAGGTATGCAACCTCTAGTTTGCATAAATATGATTTTTCTGATGCTTACCAAAAAAAAAAAAAAATGTACCTCTTACACTAACCAAGTAAAGCCCATCAGGCCGATCAGGTTTTTAATAAATAAATAAAAAAACTAATCATATCAATTCTATTAAGGTTTTGCTTCAATCACTAAGTTGTTACAAAAATTACTAAACAGCTGAGCTAAGTCATAAGTCCTAAAAATGGTTTGAAAATAAAAACCAAGAACGGTAGAAGAAACATCTATAATAATAACAGAAAACCAATAAATGTTAGGAGGTATAAGTGCCTATACTCCTAAACGAAGTTTTAAGTTTATTAAAAGCTGAAAGGATCGTTAAACCGTTTATTATTTGAAAGCAGATTAACTGGTCGACGCACCGAACTATTAATGTTTTCCATTTACCGTAAATAAAAGCAGAAATTATAGAGGGGATATTTTATGAAGGTTAGTTGCAGTCACACGATATTGTAACCATATTAGGAACCTAAATTAAAATACTTACAAGATAATATAAATAATTGACTTTTTAATCAATTTTATATGAAGCCAATTTAAATCAATGATACATAGATCCTCTGATAGAATAAAATCAAAATAAATAAAGGATAGAAAAACATTAGAAAAAAATCTTATGGTTTACACAACTTTCATTATATGCCTTCCAAGTTTTTTGTAAATTAATAGGCTCAAGTTGAAATATTACTTTTTTTTTTTTTTTTTGTGACAAATTAAATTTTCTGTTGTTACGAAAATATGTATTTTTGAGTTTCTCAAGGTGGGAATAAGGAATATAAATTTTGTGTCTGTCAAAAATACAAGTTTATATAAAATAAATTCATTACCTTCAAAATACTATAGAAAATATTTTAACGGTAGCACATGGTAGGATGAGTCTGAAAATTGGTGACACTGACCAAAAAATAAATTTTCTATTACAACTTTAAAATTTGTGAGCGATTGAAAGAGCACTTGAAATTATTAGATTTTTTATTTTCGTACCCTTCATTAAAATAAATTAGTACATCATACATATATTATGCATGGAATGTATTATATATGCTTTTACTGAGACTTCTCCCTTAGACTGCCTTGTGGCATTATTGTGCATAACTTAGACTGCATGTTGATATGAGTCTAGCTAAAGTGGTATAGTCTAGCTATAGCCTAAGGCCACGCCATGGAATTAATGGAACGCGAAGGGGCCGTTCCGCTGGTAAATTATTTTGTTTCTAAATAGTTTTATAGCATGTATTTTAATAATATATTGAGAATAAAACAGTAATTATATACACTATTTTACAGAGTTATAATCATATAAATATACTTGTGTAAAGTATATATAATGAAGATGCTACTGGATGTCATTAGAAAAAATAAAAACATAATTCAGATAATCAGTATTATATAATCATTTATTTCCGGTTTTTAATTTTTCAAGGCGATACATCTTCAATGTATAATTTTCAATTATTCTAATAAAAATAGATGAACAAGTCTTCATGGCAACTTGCTCGAAATATAATGAAAATACATCAAAAAGATGAATACAAACTACGCGTGTATATAAAATTATGTATGCAAGTTCAAGTGATTAATTATATAATTTTTAATAAAATGTATACTATGAGTTGTGTGAAAGATAAAACTACTTTTCTTCATAACGTTTTCTGTATGTATTTTTTTTTTTAAGAAGATGGCCACAAGACCTGGTAACGGAAACGTCATTAGAGTGCTACCTATGGATAGTACGGAATG
>NW_027108734.1:564902-569465 GCF_000696795.3 Halyomorpha halys | reverse complement strand
TAAAAAAAAAATTTTTTTATATCTTTATTGGAATTAAGGGAGCTTTAAAACTGCACATAGAATATTTGACCCGATTATTATCCTTTCCTCACCAGGGTGCTAAGGAAAGTAATAAAATGAAAATGCAATGATGAATAAAAATACAAAAAGATGTTCCCAAGGTCACGCTACGAAAATAGAAAACTCTTTCGATATGGGAAAAATTCACGTTTTCGCTTTCCATTCATTCTCAACCCAAGATCCAAAAGCTCACAATCATACAGCGAAATCCTAACACAAGAGAAAAGCAAAACTAGCAAGTGAAAAATACCTAATGAGAAGAAAGTGAGACAGAAATTTCCTTAGAGAAATAAAGGCTACGCTGCCGTCACGTTATGCGAGCTCATTAATTATTCGCTCACAGAAACACTTCAAAAAGAAATGGGACCATAATTGCTCCGTATAATACAGAGCGTGAGTCCCATCTTTAGTCTCCATTAGAATAAGCGGTTGGCATTAAAGAGTAAACAGCTCATTAAGGTGGTCATTGTTAAGTCATAAGTGCATTCATTCATAATTAAACAGTTATTATAATAATCTTGAAGGCCTAAGTGATCTCTAAATCGAAAGTAGATCTACAAGCAAAATAATATTTATATATAACCAATAAAAAATAGCTTGAACAATTATTTTCACAATGTAGTGAGTATAATACGAAACTGAATCATAAAACAACTATAAAAAACCTATTATAGCTAATCATTACATTATAATCTCATCATCTCAAGTAAATTAACTCATCCGATTATAATGAATTATAATGGGCAAACCGTTAAGTAAGTAATTAAAGACAGGACTACAACATAAACATTATTGTATTGTTTTCTCAGCGGTATAAGTTTATAGTTATACTGATGGCAATAAAAGAACAATTTTCTTCTTAAGGGTGATGACACACAAGACAGTTTTTTTATCGAGGTAGTTTATTTTTATTTTATGAATAATTGTGTGACAAGAATTTCATAGTATTTAGTTGTTTAATTATTAAGGAGTAATGTATTAATTTTATACGAATGTCAACGGAAATGCCCGTTAGTTTTAGGACGGATTAATTAGTATTTATTATAAACGGCATATGATTAAGTAACTGTCGTGCTCCCATTGTACCACTCGGTATTATTATAAAATAAATAAAATTAAAAAAAAATAGAAGAAATTATAATTTTTTTTCTATGCAATAACATTAATATATTTTTATATTGTTTTATTTACTAGCTAACCCAGCAATGCTTGAGCTATATTTAATAATGTATATAGATTTAATGAACATATTGGATGATTTGATTAATATTATTGTATTTAGTTAAATTCAAAATATACTTATACTTTATTATTATGATTTGGTTACATAAATTGAAACCAATATATTGGTTTTTAGCATTTATGTGGACATTGTGGGTAATACAATTGATAACAACTAACTTTGCTATATCATGGTTGATACTTGTCCGAGTTAGATAATTATTTCTCATTATTTAAAACAATTAGATAATCTATGATATTATCATGTATAGATTACATGAAATATGGATAGTTCTTAAATCATAACCATCTATGTGCTTCAATATTAGTATTATTGAAAAAATTAATACCGACTGACCGATCAAGATGTAGTAAAAAAATTTTTAGGAGTAAAAACAATTTTATATTCATTTTTAACACCTCAAGAAAACCTTAAATAGGAATTTTTTAATCGAAAATTTTCGCCTACATCGCCTTTTAAAAAATCGAAATAACTTTAACACGGCTTAGCTAATCTAAACCTAGCATGGCAGTTGTTTAGAGGTCATTAAATCTACAGTACATGCAAGCTGAAAGAGCAAACATTCAGCTTTTCAATCGTTATATTAATTTATATTTAGTTATTATTATAGTTAATATTATTATTAGTTATTATAATAGTTATATTTATTATAAAATGCAGAGTTACGAACGATTATATGAACAATTTACATCAGGAGAAAAAAAAAATCCTAGGAATGAATCGAAGTGAAATATTTCTAATTTTTATTTTTTTTTTTTTTAATCGAATATGAAATGTTATTTTCTAAAAAAAAAAAGGTATTCACCTACTTTACCCTCTAGGTTTTTTTTTTTTTTTTTTTTTTTTTAATATAATAGAGCTTAATGGAATCAGAAATATTTGTTCTTATTATTCAGAAAGTGACCAATCGATTAGTGTACAATAACCATAAAAAGAAAGCAAACTTTTTGAGCTAGAAACCAAAAACGCTAAATTTTGTTGATAACTTTTTTTCTGCTCAAGAATTCGAGTATTTCGTTATCTTTAAACTTTCCCATGGCGAATGGGAACATTAGAAAAACACGTTAATCGGTCTAGTAATTAAAAATTTTATTCTGGACAAAGATTCGACAATCACTTTTATATACAGAGATTCATTCTTCCATCATATACATTTTTATATTTATTTAAATTTTATATTTTAACCATATTTAACAAACGATTGAGAAACCTCTAACTAAATCTATATCCGGCTCAGGGTGTGGTTAAACCAAATTAACAAAATCGGTTTTAAAAACTCTAGACGTTTCGAAAAGCTTGGTCTTTGACATACTGTGCGAAACATATAAACGTCACCCGAATTGATTTTGTTGTTGTTGATTGTTGCTTAAAGGCGTAAAACTCTCTAGTAATCAACGCCTATGACATGATAAAATTAAAAAAAAAATAGAAAAATAAATAAATTAAAAAAAAAAAATCGAAGAGGAGTTATAATTTAGAAAGAAGGCGATGTGCTTTTAATAATTCAAATATTAATGTAATTTTAGCTTCCTCATCTGTGAGAGCTTCTGATAAATTTGGGGTCAGTCCTATCCTGTTTATTATTGGCAAATAGTGAGTACATTCTTCAAAAACGATTTACAATGTACATTTTTCAAACTACGCTTCGATTAAAACCTCTTCAAGGGAAGGCTTTAGTCAGATACAATAACAATCAAATCATAAAAAAATAAAAATTTGAAAATATTGATAGTTGTTAAAATTAAATGTATCTTCTTACCCTTGAAGAACAGATCCACTACCTTGGACAAACGACTAACCTGTAATCCTCACACAAGACTGAAAAGAAAGGAAACAGCATGTCTATTTCGACTATTAAAGCACTTACTAGACGAACGGTCTAAGCTTCCAATTTATTAAAAAAGAATGAACTACCTGACTATAACAAGGCATATCTATACATACGGAGTTGAGCTTTGGGGCTCCACTAAACCTTCGAATTCCTCTCGTATCCAATCTTTACAATCCAAAATCCTTCGAAAAATCCTTAATGCTCCTTACTTTATCACAAATAAAATCATACATTAAGATCTTTATGTAACCGATCTAGCTTGAACCAGATACTATTCATTCCATTATAAACTCCCTAACTGCCCAAACCCACTAGTTTCTAACCTTGTTTCCACTTCTATTTCTGACAATCCTCTGGGGCGCCTGAAAAGATAATGGCCACGAGACCTGCTAATGAAAAATGTCATTAGAGCGATATATAGTATATATAATGGGTAGTTTCTATACACGCCTGTAACACTCCATTTCAACTAAAATCAAATTTACTTGATGTATGTATATGAATGAACAGTTGTAAATAGCTAATTTACATTAATTTTGAAATAATTATTTCATTTTTCCGAAACATTTTAATGTGGTCAAGATTTATAATTTTATATTATAGTTATGTGATTAACAATTTAAATAAAACTTACTATATACAGCTGAAATTCGTTTTTGGGAGTTGTGTGAGATGTGATATTTACTTGAAGGTTATTAACTGATATTTGAGATAGCAACTTATATTAATTAAATTCCTAGAAATAAGAAAATTTTCCCAAGATCTTAGAAGATTGCGATTTGGAATAAAATTTCAAATATTTTAATAGCCTACGTTTTGGCCAACTTGCAGGTCGTCAGGACTGTTGTGCTGATTGAATCTGTGAGAAATGTTCAATTTGAAATTTTGATTTTATAAGTTACAAAACTTCTGTATTGTGTGTCAATAAGTTATCTATTAAAAAGTTATTGATACAATGTTTTTCTATTGTTTTTCCTTGATATAATTCATATATAATACTTGGAAGATCTATTTTAAGATATCCATACAGTACCAAACAAAGACAAGTACAAGCGTATAAAGAAATAGTTAAAAAAAAAAAAAGAAAGAAATATTTGGGTCTTAAAGTGTAATTGGGTATTGACAAGACTGAAAGAAAGAAGACATCGGAGACATATGGCACCAAACCGCGACAGACACTCGAAATCCCGTTACGTAATAGGAGCATTTGCTCCGGCGTGGCATGGTTCTCTTTCCACGGTTTAGCTGGCTTTTATAAGTTAGGTCACATACCGATCCTCCACTCTGACAAAGAGTAAAAGAAATAGGATTAGGAGAGGGTTGGAGGAACAAACAAAGAAATCTAAGAGGGCGAACAATTTCTCTCCAACTTTTCAGCACTTAGGCCATAACGAAGGCCACTTCAAAACATTCATCTATTTTATATATA
>NW_027108734.1:562086-563972 GCF_000696795.3 Halyomorpha halys | reverse complement strand
TATTATTTAAAGAATTATGTAAATACAGGATAAAGTGATTCCACTAAAAAAGGTTAAACGAATAAACTTTTTTAAAAATATATTCTATTAAAAATTAACCCCTGATCTTGAAAGTCCTTGACCTTGAAATATATATAATAAATTGTCAAATCGTTCGCGTATTAAAAGGTTTCCATATAATAATAATCAAAAAGGAATAAAATCAATCAACTATTATTTTTCATTAATTTTTTTTAATATTCTTTATAATTAAATTTAAAAAGCTTCTTCATTGCCTGATCTAACCGTTGCTATTAATGAAGAAAGCAAGGATCAGTCCTTAGTCTTCATAAGGACCAAAACTGAAAGTATGTTAATTAATTAATATAATTAAATCAACAGAGAAAATTTCTTATCCCTGTAGTTAGAAAAACGTTAGTTCGTATTTTATTAAAGAAGATTCTTCATGTATTAAAATGACGGATCGAAAAACAAATTTGAACTATACGGCGATGAATGATACCAGCCCGCAATACAACATAAGGATGTTTTAATTCTGTTGTCGCTAAAACTCAGCATTTTACAAAATTCACCCAATTATATTATATCATGATAAAATTTAGCATTATATACCTCTTCTTTATAAATATATATATAATATGTAAAGAACAATTAAATAACTTTAAACATTGTTATAACTTTTAAATAAAATATCAATAAATTATTTCCAAACGTTTTGCCATGAACTATATAAATTAAATACTTTCTCTAACATTAATTTCGTATTTCTTAAAAAATATATATTTCTTTATAACCATGTGCACCTAATATGGTTATTGTAATGATTTCATTTCCTTAAAGCAATTGAAAACGAAGAGGTTTAGTTTCGCACAAAAGACATTAACTATTTATAATATTGCATATAGGTGGAAATATATATTTATTTCATTCTTACTTAAATATATTATATTTTCGATACAGATTCATATTATTTTTTTATGCCAATCATGATACTAATTTTTGTATTTATATGCTTCCTTTTTTTTTTCAATATTTTTTTTTTTTTAATTCTGGGAACACTAATGTTATCATTTACATTTCTTTTTTAATTTTAATTCAGCGAACACTGTTGTTACAATTTACATTTTTTAAATATTTAAAAAAAAATTAAATATTTTTTTAATGCAGTAACTTACAGAAGTGAATACACAACGTAAAATAAAAAAACAAAACATATTAGAGCAAACAAAGGTAACATTAATCTCATGTTGACTGTATGTTTTAAATTTTGATGAAACACAAAAGTAATTAGGATCTGTTAATATTCATACATACAAGGCGATATGGAGTATTGTGATTTTTATGATAAGAAACGTGAAAATAAAACATAAAAACTTTATCGATAAAAAGAAAAATAATTACTATAATATTTTACACATCTCTGGCAGGTAACTATTTGTTCTGTTACAGTAACCGTGAGTCAACCTTGTGTGTTCAGGAACGAACATGGGTCCCGACACACCCAGCCTCTATAAGGTGGGTATCCTTCATTAGGGAACATTGAGCGTGATCTTGAAAAAATCACTCCCTTGCACAGCCGTTGCTCAAAAAACAGTATTTCATAACAAAGTATGGAAATCTTGATAACTCTATATAAGGCGATATGAAGTATTATGATTTCTATGTAATGAGACGTGAACATGAGTATAACAAACTAACAGCTAGTATTGTAGCAAACAACAGGCTTCGGAAGTTCATTACGGACTGACCTTTAAAGACAGGTAGACCACGCTCTTCCAAACCATACGACGTAGACTTGATCGTGCGCTACATAATCGAATTCCCCTCTCGCAACTCGCACTATGACCTGGATTTGTATATGTGTGTATATATATATATATATATAT
>NW_027108734.1:558346-562011 GCF_000696795.3 Halyomorpha halys | reverse complement strand
AATAATATTATCGATAAAAATAAAAATAATTATAATAATTTACACACCTCTGGCTGGTGATTATTTGTTCCGTTACAATAAACGTGAGTCAACCCTGTGGGTTCGGGAACCCACTTAGGTATATTTTATTTATTTATTCTATACCAGATCGGCCTGGTGGGCCTTACATGTAACCGTAACATTATATATATTTTTAACAGTTGATTATGGGGGAGGGGTATAGTCTCGTACAAAAGATACCCTCTAAATACAATTTTATAATTAAAAGAAAAAAAACATAAAATAAATTGATAAGAATAATGCTTCTTAATAAAAGAAAAAAATAATAAGAAAAAATAACGATATTTGTAGACTTAACAAAACGAACAATTGCCCTCTAATGGTAGAAAGAAACAAGTTAATTTTAAAAAAATACCAGAGAAGAAAAAATAAATATATAATAATAATAAGTAAAATAGAGGTAGTGTGAATAATGATTTATTAAATATAGAATTTATAACAGAATGTCCTGCAGTAGCATGGGCTTCATTCTTCGAGTTGAGGTGGGGTTTCCCAGGTTGTAGGTCACTGCTTTAACTGACGACAACCGCGAGTGGAACTTCATGAACTGTTTTTTGATGAAATCCTCTATTGACTCCATTTGTAATTCGCGATGCAATTGGCTATTTCTTATGAACCAAGGAGAACTGAGTACACCTAGCTTCCATAAAGTGAGTACCTTTCATTAGGGAACATTCAAGCGGTTGAGCGTGATCTTGAAAAAAATCACTCCCTTGCACAACCATTGTTCAAAAAAACAGAACTTCATTACAAAGTACTGAACCCATGACTTTTCATGGGCTCCACGGAACAGATTTCATTTTTTTTTTTTTTTCATCGATAGTATTTTTATCACAATACTGAGATCCTAATGTGAAATGAATTGTCATTTGGTAATTTATGCATTCACACCTTACCTAAAACATTCCCCTACTGAATACCATCACTAAATCCTCAAGGTCGCACAAGTTGAACTTCCAATCTACGTTTTGGTCAACCCTTAGGACCCACAGATTTGTATCATATCGCTAAAATGAAATATAAGCATAGTTTTGTTTTTAATTTTTTTTTATCAGTCCGCACGTGTTACAAAACTTGTAGGGGAAAACCAGAGTTTTCTAAGATCATGGGGTAAAAAGATATTATTATGCTCATACTCATTGTCAAAAAATGACCGGTTTATCAAATTCAAGATTTCAAATGTAAATAACTGTATTTAACATTTTAATCCTATTTAACACTACTAATACTTAATAATCCCTTTAGATCATTCTCTAAGCTTGTTTAATCCCATTCGACTTCATCAAAAAAAGTCTCAGTTTAGTTATTCGGTTTAAAGAAGAAACATGACAGTGTCCTACAAAATTCTTGTCATTTTAAGGCTTTACTGGGAAAAGGAATTTCACAGCCGCTGAATCAACACGTGAAATTATTAAATATGAAGGGGGAGGAGGTGTCCTTAACCAGCGCACTTTAGCAGTGAAGATACGACGTTGGAAAAGAAAAAGGGTTCCGAGCGACCATTAATGGATATTGATGAGATTCTGCAGGGAGCTGTTGAGTCAAATCCGTCCACAAGTACTCGAGAACTTACCAGGGAGTGTGGTGTGTCGAAAGATACTGTTAGTCGCCATCTACTCTCCAAGGGAAAGGTGAAAACGAGCAATAGACTGGTCCCTCACGACCTTACTCCTCAGAAATCAGCTAAGAAGTTAAAAATTTGTGAAAATGTATTGAAAAACCTTTCTGGTTCGAACTCCTGTCTCATCCACCATATAGTCAAGACCTCGACCACCGGATAACTACTTCGTTTCGACCCACGGCACATTCCCTTCAAGAGGATTGTGGTCCAAGAGTTCTTTGACAGCTGTCCCAAAGAATGGTTTCAGAGTGGGATCGAATTGGCTAGCAGGTGGCTAATGACGGTAGATAACAATGGACTATACTTTAAGTATTACTTATATCAAAGAAATAATAATACAAATATTTGGTTTAAAAACGTCTTTTTTTTTTTTTTAAATACCCCTTAGAACTTTATGGAAAGGAATCCTCTCTGATATTCTTCGCACAATGAACGTTTTCATCTATTAATTTGTCAAATTTTATACAGATATTTTGAGGTAAAATATTTCGTTTTTCGCCCTAGGGGTTTGTAAATACTTTTTATGTAAAGTGCTTCAGACCACATCGTAAAGTTATTTAGCACTTGGGATATAGATAAGACGATATTACAGCTATCGGTAGAATGCAAATACAGTTGGGACTGGGAGCCGCTATCTCGGATCTCACCGGTCACTAACGAACGGTCACCGGCTAACCCACATCTTCTAATAGCCACACGGCCACCTTTCTCAGAGACCTCCCCCCCCCCCCCAGAAACAGTAATTTTCATCATGAGCCCCCTGCATAATGAATTGGCCTGGGAACTGAATATTCTAGATTTTACATTCGTTTCACTACAATTATGAGTAGCGAAGTTGAACCGGGTAATTGTTAATTGCGGATAATCTTCAAATTGGTTAAGCGGGGTTCATTAAATCAGACTGAAGTTGGCGGTTTGGCATAGGCGGGCTTCAGACGATGAAGCCAGTTAAATCTTTTTTCTAATTAAAAAAAATAAGACTTCGTTACAACTCGGAACTTTATGGAAATTTTTATATAAGTATTAAAGAAAGGTAGTTCCTAACAACGAAATTTTTCTCTTTTTTTATGGATAGTGAGTCACGATATAAATTATTTAAAAAAAATTAATGAAAAGATTGTTACAAACAACACTAAAACGATATTAATTGACTGGAAAAAAAAGACCTGCGTTTTAGTTTAATGAAGATCGTGGTTAATTGTAGAAAGCTATAATGTGATCAAATGTTATTTTATATAATAGAAATGTCTACGGAAGCGCAAAGCAATTGCATTGATTGTGATTTTGTAGGCTTGTGTCTATACATAATAATTATATTTGAAAAACACCATATGAAAAAATATTATCAATTTGAAAAAATGTAAATATAAAATAAAACGCTTCAATAACTAAATAATATGAAGTGCCCACGGTAAGAATGATTTTTATTTATTTCTACGGGACAAACCCAGTCACGTATAAAAATAAATTTAATTAAATACAAATATTACAATAATATAAGTAACAACCCCGGATTATACACATATGTTTATTGTTGTATTTTTACATAGGAAATAAATTTCAATTGCAAGTATATAGATTGAATATAATATATAACAAATAATAAATAATTATAATAATTAAATACAATTTTATGGATATTATCTAAATAGAATCAAAAACAGAGTTTATCATTCACTTTTTTTTTTTTTAGATAAGATAAACTCTAGTTTTATTTCTGATTTTTATCACGAAATATTTAAACGAAGAAAGTATTTAATGTTTATTACCTTACTTAATCTAGGAAATATAATTATTACACAGCTATTTTTAGATCTAATTTATTTTATTAATTTTTTTTTCTTAGGGAACAAATATGGGCCCAAAAGTTTCTTATTTGATTTATTTTTATTTAAAAACAAATTTGATACTTTTTTTCTCAACTTTATTCTTTTCAAAACCTTCCAACGTTTCGACTCTCAGGTCATTTTCAAGGATACCTACA